>NC_064422.1:13845000-14145000 GCF_023375975.1 Astyanax mexicanus
ATCTACGAACAATGGGGGTTATTATGGGATAGATTCAGCATTATCATTACTTTACTGCTGCTGCTCAGGGTATCTGTAACTACATATTTATACCGTTTAATGCTGGTTTACATATGCAGTTGGTAAAAATATTCTTCTGAGATTATTTTGGTACTTTATTATGTACAGGTGCAGTTTCCCAGAAAGAGATTAAAGGACCAATACAGATTATATTTGCTGTAGGATCTCATACAAGAGTAGTACTTTATTTTTTTATTTTTTTATTTTTAAGGTTAATGATTGGAAAAACAACCTTAAAACAACCTTTATTTGACAAGGCATCGGTTATACAGTATTTGAAATTTAATGGTTTTGAATGATTGGGCTAAACTTTCTAGCTTCTTTCCACAAATAATATTATAAGCTTAGTTGCTAGGGTCTGAATGGTGTTCCCCCATTCAAAGTAAGGAAGAAAGAAGAAAGGAGAGGAGAGTGTAGGAATAGTGGAGGGGTTTGGACTTTTGAAGCTACTTATTGGAGCTACAGCTGCAGCCAATAAAGTAATACACTGAATTCTAAACAAACTTTAATATCAGACGAATATAACCTGAGTAAATATATAAAAAGCACATTTTAAATGATTTTATTTATTAAGGAAAAAACCTATCCAAACCAACCTGGCAGTTTCTAAAATAGTGTGATTAAAAAACTGTGATTAATCACAATTGAGTTCACAAGCTGAGTTCAATTTCACTACTAGTCACAATCAGGCCTGATTACTGCCAGACCTGTAGAATAAAAAAAATCACTTATAAAATAAAACCTGTCTGACAGCATGAAGCAAATGAAACATCTCAAAATGCAGCACATTATTATTAAACCCCCATCTGAAGACAAAATGGAACACTGGTGAACCTTCCCAGGAGTGATTGGCCTAGTAAATTTACTCCAAAAGGGCATGTTCAACTCATCCATGAGGTTACAAAAGAACTGCAGGTCTCACTCACCTCAGTTAAGGTCAGTTTTAATGATTCAATAAAAAGAAAGACATTGGGGATAATTCTTTCTTTTACTGAATATACAACCTTAAATCAGATTTTTACAACTAGTGATAAAAGCAGTGTCCAGGAAAGGCTGAGGATCATCAGTTCATCAACAACAGCTTAAGAAAATGGTGGTAATGTTTAGAGGATCTGCTGCTGATGTCAGTCCTGGTTCCAGGTACCACAGAACACCTTCAGAGCTCTTAGAGAGCCTCAGAGGACACAGATCCACTATTATTAGACTGATGGTTTTAATGATGTGGCTATGTTCAAGTTTCTGGATCAATAAATCCACTCTGCAGTCCATGTTCCTGTGAGAGATCTGGATTGTCTCTTCTCACAATAAAGGAGAGGGAAAGAAAGAAAGAGAGAATAGGGACAAAGAAAGAGTGTCCAGGAGAAAACAGGATAGGACAGATATAGAAACCAGAAGGAGAGAAGTGGCCACTGAAGGAATGAGCTTAGTTTTTTCTTCTGCTAGAAGATCAGATAGTTTGAAGGTTCTCTGAGTAATTTGAGTGTTTCCTGTTTATGAGTTATACTGGATTTATTCAGCCAGGGGATAAAACACTTCTGTAATTCAGCCGTTCACAAGAGTGTGAATTTAATAAAATAATAAAATGCTGTAATCAACATAGATTTCACACTGAGTGTTTTTTTTTTACATTCACTTTTTATTCTGTACTGAAGAACATCAGAGTTTCAGATTCAGTGATCAGACTGATGCCTTTATGTGTGTAATAATAAAAAAACTGGAGGTTTAATAATAATCTGATTTCAGATCAGTACTGAAACGGAAGGATTTAAATAATCTTTACCTTCTAGCTGATGTTTGTTCATATTGCTTTTTGATGTGTTAAAACATTTGCATGACGTTCACATCACGTCTTATTCTGTCAGTTTATTGGCTGATTTCAAGACAAAATTCCAGTTATTGTCTGACTAATGTAAACCAAAGTCTGATAATCTGATTACCCAAGTTCATGTAAATTTGTTGATGGTTACAGTAATTATGTAGGATTATGGAGTGTTGTAAATGGGCTGAAGCCACATTACAGAGTATTGGCTGTAGTCGAGGGAAGGCGGGACCTCGGTAGGAGTGTCCTGTAAAGAGTTCTCCTCAGCAGGATGTTGGTCACACATCTGGAACAGTGTAACGTGATGAAGACACACACAAACATCATCTGATTACACTGTACTTTTTATTTACACAAAGAAATCATTTATACTTTTTTTCCCACCATTTTTACTCAATTTTGGTTGCTCTTATTTCCCCTCAGATTGGACATGTGCAGAGAATTGTGGGTAAGCGAGGATTGCAAAGGATAAACCAGTTGTGTCCTTAAAATCACTGAGAACTGCCGCCACATTTCTCAGCTCCTTCACTTTAGAACGATCTTTGGTGATGTAGAGACCGAAAAAAGAAACTCACACTGTAGTCTGGACTTTGAGCTGCAGACTGTGGTGTAAAAAATGCTGCTTTCTGTCTCTGTTACACCCCCCCTCTCTTTATCAGTACTGTAACTGTGTGACTGTGGCTCTGTGTGTATCAAAGAGTGTGACCTGGACTTTGACCTAAAACTTTGATACGTTGATATGGAATTTGCCTAGAGTGAACCCACTCCTCTGCCCAACCCATCAACTCTCTCCTCCACCAACTCTCTCCTCCACCCACTCACTCCTCCACCCTCCCACTCCTCCACTTTCCCACTCACTCCTCCACCCACTCACTCCTACACCCACCAACTCTCTCCTCCACCCACTCACTCCTCTACCCACCAACTCTCTCCTCCACCAACTCTCTCCTACACCCACCAACTCTCTCCTCCACCCACCAACTCTTTCCTCCACCCACTCACTCCTCCACCCTCCCACTCCTCCACTTTCCCACTCACTCCTCCACCCACTCACTCCTACACCCACCAACTCTCTCCTCCACCCACTCACTCCTCTACCCACCAACTCTCTCCTCCACCAACTCTCTCCTCCACCCACCCTCCCACTCCTCCACCCACCCACTCCTCCACCCACCCACTCACTCCTCCACCCACTCACTCCTCCACCCTCCCACTCCTCCACCCACTCACTCCTCCACCCTCCCACTCCTCCACCCGACACTCATCAGGCACAGCAGGGTTACAGTACAGAGTTGGGAATCAGAAATAGAGGAGTAAAATCTGCTGTGATTCTTCAGCAAATAATAAAGATGAGTTTTTGCTTCCAACTTAATTAAATTACTCTGGAGTTGCCGTGACACTGGAGTGGTTGCTATGGTAACAGTGAAAGCCCCTTCAGATCTTGGAGGCAGTGGAATTGAAAATTCTTGAGTGAGCTGATTTTGGCGGTTGCGACTGCGTTAAATAGGGAGCGAAAGTGAGCCCTTTTATCCTCAAACAGCTCAAATCCCAGGTTTTACTTTATATCACTCTTAGGGTGTTTTCACACCTGCTCTTTTTTTGGTTTGTTTCAGCAGGTGTGAATACAGTAATCACACTTGGGTGCAGACAGAGAGGATGTGATCTCAGTCTGATTCCCAGTGAACTCTGGAGTGGTTTGTTTACAGTGAGAATGTGATCTGACCTCGATCTGACCCATTTATTAAATACACTCTTCATATATGAGCTTAATGGCTGTTCAGGTGCAGTTTAATCTGGTTCATTACTCAAATAATAATTATTACGACAGTTAACAAATGCCTCTCTACTTCTGCACTAAGCTAAAATACACACAAAAATACTCTCTAATCTACAACAAAGGACCTTAACTCTGTATTTACTTTCCTACTCTTGCTCCAGAGAGCTGAGAATCTGACCAATCAGCAAAGACAATGTGCTCACATAATTTGTTCTGGTGCATCTTTTTGCACTTTCAATTTTCTTGTGTTTAACCAATCGAACCAAATCAGAAAACGCTCTCAGTTAATGAACCTGTTAACAGATTCAGACCAAAGAATTAAACAAACCCTTATTATCCTCCTCCAGGTTTCTGGCTCGGGGAACCAGAGCATGGCACAAGACCGAACCAGCAGCGAGCAGATGCTTCACTCCCAGAGTGATGAGCTTCAACCCAACAGCCTGAAGTGGATAACTCCAGTTCAGAGGAGAGGAAGCATCGACAGAAATGCTGCTCAAACATCCAAACACAGCAGCTCCATATCCTCCATCACCATCACCTCCAGGAAGGTTGTTCGCTCCTCAAGTCTGCCTGGGAGGAGAACCTCCAGCCCTTTAACTATAAACAGTGCAGACCAGCAGCAGACTGCAGACTCTGCTAAGAACATAAACCCCCAACAGTCTAGACCAGTTCCACCACAGAGGAAGGCAGTGGTGGTTAAAGTTACTGAACATAGAGAAGAAACCAGATCTGTTCTGCAGCCTGGTGATAAAAACAGCCTCACCACCGAAGGGAGCTGTTCTACACCCTTTTCTAATGTGACCTCCAAAATAAATCAGGTCTACGCTACCTCTGATCTGACCAGCCTCGACTTAGAGAGCTATACTACCTCAGCTCCAACCTTCAGAGATACCCCTGATCCCTCCAATCCCAGACTGACCCCCAGAGCTAGCACCAGCCGTTCCCCAGGGTCCTCCACCCCGACCTCCCAAGATACCCTTCAGCCAGCAGTGGTGCTCAGGAGAAAAGCCACCATTGTGAAGGTGGAGCAAAGAGAGAGCTGCAGGAGGGAAGCCAAAGGAGGATTGGAACACAGGCATAGCTACATTGAAGGCTTCCGAGCCACCAGTCCTGTAACGTACACAAGCAATCCATCAGACGCTAACACCCAACCACTGCTGCCTAATGAACCCAGCGCCTCAGCATCTCACAGCCGGGCTCTCGACTCCGTACAGCCGAGCAAGAGTAATGAGAAGGAGAAAGAACTCCATAGATCTACACTATCCTTCCAGCTGAGCAGCCCGTCCAACAGACCACCCCTGCATCACCGACACAGCCGGGAAGGTCCCCGGCGCCGCAGGCCCGCTAGCTGCTACGCCAGCGTTTACAGCCTCTCTGAGCCGAGCGCTGGCGCTGCTAAAGATCCCGGATTTCAGAGCATGACTTCAGCGCTTCCCCAAAAGACAAATATTGACCCTGTGAGCTTCACTGGCAGCAGCTCAAACAGGCGCTGGAGCACCGGCGGCGCAGGGAGCTGTGACGAGATTTACCCAGAGAGAGACAGCTCTGCTGGGGACGGGGGACAGAGACACAAGGACCCTGCGCTCCTGAGGAGCCAGCAGCCTTTCACTCTTATCAAAGTACCAGGTATAAAAATCTGCCCGACTGTGTAACACAAACCCAAACAGACTTACCAGACTTACAGCTTATCTGCTGTACAGTACAGAGAACTGCTGGAGAAATCACTTATAAACTAGATAATGTGTGGCCATGTCTTATTAAAGCATGGAAATGAAATGTAAGTTGAGGTACAGTGTGGGATGGTGCTCATCACATTTATTTATATATATATATCACTGATTGCAATCAGTTATGGGAAGTGTAATTCATGCTTTGAGACACCATTAAAAGACCTGCTTTACACATGCATTTTGTGACAAGCTGAGAGATACAGAATCAGTATCTGAAGAAAAAAAAGCATGTGGCCTTTAAAATTAAAGGTTATTTCAGAAATATGATTTGAGATATGCAGTTTTGCATCAGGTAAAATTGCTTGATAATTTTGCCTTAATGATCTTGTGGCCACACATTATTTTAAATGACTGTATATGTGGTGTCACTAGCAGGACTATAGGATGTAGTGTAGCTTTTATCAGCTGAAATGGTTATTTGGGATCAAAGTATCTGTGTTGAAAATGGATATGGGCTCTGTTATAAGAGCACACACACACACACACACATACACACACACACACACACACACAGGTTCTCAGGTTGAGTCTGAGTTTGATGTACAGTGTTGTGTTTGATGTATAACTGATGTGTATTACAGTGAGTGAGGGAGTGAGGGTTTAATTGAAGTTACACGGTGGATGTGTGAATTTCTGACTTCTTTTCCAATAACAGGGCCCTGCAGCCCATCATTACCACTCCTCCCCTCTCTCTCTGTCTCTCTGCGTCGCTCCCTCTTCTCTCGCTCATTCTCTCATTCTCTCATTTTCTCCTCTTTTCATTTTCCCACGCACCTCTTTGCATGCATAATCTATTTCCAGCCTGGATCCAGCATCACTGCAGAGCTTCCTGAGGGATTACGCTCTGAAAATCACCGGCAAATATAACAGTAGCCTTATAGCCTTAAACTTTACATACTGACATATATACAGTATATAAACTCATACGCTGATGTGCCAGAAGTCATGGGACAGCAGTGTGTAAGCTGATCATGAAGTGGTGTTTCCTCAGGGAACAGCAGCTTGGAAGAACAAATGGACTTGTCCCAACTATATATCTCACCCCAGTATCATTCAGGCCTCGATCCAACTCCCATAATTCACAATTACTCACTAGATAGCACCTCACAGCTTATACAGGTGTGGGTATTCCCAATACTGCAGCTCCATGACGTTTGGATTATCAGTATATGATCGTACACTTTTTACATTATACACGTTTTATTATTCTGTAATAATATAAAATTTAATGCAGAATCTTTTCATTAATATCAGATCATTTGTGCACCTGCACTGCTGACAGCATCTCACTGACTAACACAGCTTTGTTTTTTCAGAAAGCTCAGCTCATGCCACCCATGACGCTGTTCTGGCTCTGAATGCTGCCGCAGTTATAGCCAATATAAAGCGTCAGAGCCTGCAGAGAAAGAGCTCACAGACCCACAGCGGTGCCAAGGGAGAGATACCACCCGCATTACAGAGCCAAACTGCAGGTAACTGCACTTTCTCCCCTCACCACTGTCCTCATTTCCCTCCACACATCCTCTCCTGTCAGGAAACACAGAATACCTTTAATATAAAACATGCAATTACACCTGATACCCCGCTGCTGCTGCTGCTGCTGCTGGAGGCAGTTCTGAACTGTTCATAAAGCCTGAATACAGGAGGAGGAGCTGTTTACTGCTTTAGAACAATAGAGAGAATAGCGTTCATCATTATCTACTGTATTCTGTTTTAATAATACTAACAGACAGTCATGTGGAAAAATGGGCACCCAATAAAAACCTCTTTTTTTACCCCTAATTTGTCCCTCAGTTTAGCGTGAATTCGGCCAAGAATCTTTTCCATCTGCTGCCAGTCAGTCGCAGCATCACTGAGCAGCCAGAGCTCTCAGAGGAAAGCGCCGCATCCCCAGCTCTGATTCATCAGCCAACAGAAGCCTGAAACAGCCAGCAGAAAACAGGAGAGATGAGGCGGAAAAGCAAAATCTACCTGCTCAGAAACAGCATGGATGATTGTGTTCTCTCTGGCTCTGGCTGCTGATGCAGCATCACTCAGGAGTATTTGAACTCACGATCCTCGAGCTGTAGTGTCAGCGCCCTAATCTGATAAACCATAAATATGAAACTGTTAAAAACTGTTCCCTACTTGTAAAAATTCAGATAAATAAGGTCAGAACTTGTGAGATATTGATTATAGTGAATTTATAATATTTATATTTTTATAATAAGTATATAATATAGTATCAGTATAATATAAAAATAATCTGCCAAGATCTCCCACCGACCGCACTACGCCCCCAGTTTCTGCAGGTTCTGTGCTCTAGTTTAACTCAGTGTGGAATAAATGTTGATATTAAATGAGAAGGTTTTAATGGGTCTGTGCGCACATGACTCATATTTGTGCTTTATAATTAATTAAAGACTTTTTTAAGTTAAGGTTAATTATTTAACTGACCTTTAAATGTTAATTCAAATTTAATAAGCGTGAAAGTGGCTCTAAGTAGGTATAAGTAGAAAATGTCATTAAGAGATTTTGGGTGAGTGCAGATTCCACTGCCGGTGCTGCTGTTTAATATTATTACATATTAAAGGTAAAAAACCTTTACTTGTTCACATCATGTAAAATCTGAGGGTCGTTTTTGCATCGTGTCAAAATTTCACGATGAATTGTCTTTTAGAAAAGCTGGAATGTGACTTATAATAAAATCTTTTTACATGGGCTTCAGTTGAGTAAATACGTTTATTATATCTCCTGTAAACATTTTAATGTATAGTATATTTAACATGTGTCTTAAATGAATAAAGCTGCATATCATGTTTTTATTACATTTATTATCAAATTAATAATAATCTGAAGTGTCAGATTCCAGTAATATTTAAATAGTAGATGGAGGTTTTTAGGAACAATTGATGGTAAGATATTTAAAGATACAATGATAGAAAATGATAATCTTGCTTCTGTCACATTCACAGCCTCACAATATCAAACCTGTTCACCAAGTTTCAGGTGATAAAGTGTGTGACGGAGAGCCGACTGCAGAAACACCCCCCAACACCCCCAACACCATCCGGACACCAGCACACGGGGAGAAGAACCATTACACTGAGTTCATCCCACTGACCACCCCCGACCAGCCACACACACACTCACTCAGAGTAAGTACACACACTCACACACACACACACTCACACACACTAGGTAATGTGTGATAACACTGCTGGAGACCCATATCAATATGAAACATGATATTTTAAAGGTCTAAATTATAAAACTAAGGTTTTATCTTGGCTTGCACGCCAAGAAGTAGTTCAGAGTGTGCATTCACTGTGGACCTCTACCCCACTCTACCTCACTCTACCTCACTCTACCTCATTCTACCTCACTCTACCCCACTCTACCCCACTCTACTTCACTTAACTTCACTTAACTTCACTCAACCTCACTCTACCTCATGTATGTAATATACATTGCTCTACCTCACTCTTTATTTTTTTACCCCATCATAGAAGCATTTAGCCATAACATTAAAACCACTTCCCCTTCAATGCACTGTGTGTGTGTGTGTGTGTGTGTGTGTGTGTGTGTGTGTGTGTGTGTGCAGAAAGCTCTGGAGCAGAGGCGGCCGGACTTCATCAGACGCTCACAGACCAGAGTACAAGCTGTGGAGCAGCGAAGGAGAGAGAGACTACAGCTACACACAACGACACACACACCGATACACACACCAACACACACAACGACACACACACCAACACCTGCACCGAGACACAGAGGTGAGCAACACACAAACACACACACACACACACACACACACACACGAAAAGCCATGCCCTTTTAAGTATGCTTTGCTATTTAAATGGCTTTAGGTCAGGGCGAGGTGGGCAGGGGGTCAGGATGGGGGGGTGGGGTTTAGAACACAGTGGGACACTATAGAAGTAAATCTCCACCTGTTGAATAAACCTGATTCTATTACACAGCAGTGATCGCCCTCTGCTGGACAGACCAGGCAATTACATTCCAGAAACTGCAGCATAATTCTAATCACATTCACATTATCATACTAAAGTCACTCATATCAGATTATTTTTTAGAATAATGTGGTAAATGTGGATTTTCATGGCTTCAGAAACTTGTGGGTTCTGAACCCAGGTTTACTTAGCTGCTAATGTTGGGTCCTTGAGTTCTCTTCTGTAAGGGTGCCTCACATAGCTGCCTCCAGTGACCACAGTCTTCTAAAATGCTCAGGACATTGAGTTATTGTTCACAAGTCACAAGGTTGTAGGGTTGAAACCCAGGTCCCCTGAGCCTCCACTGCTGGACCCCTAAGCAAGACCAGTGACCTCAGTCTTTTAAGCAGTTAGTGTGCTGGTTATTATTATATTGTAATAGTGTGTGTGTGTGTGTGTGTGTGTGTTTGCAGATAACACTTTCACATCCCGTGACAGAAGCATTTCTGTAAAGCAGCAGCAGTTGAGACGGTAAATTCTAATCTTACCTGTATTCTACTATCAGTCTTTCTCTCTGTCTCTCTCTCTCTCTGTCTCTCTCTCTCTGTCTCTCTCTCTGTCTCTCTCTCTGTCTCTCTCTCTCTCTCTCTCGTGGTGTTTTCCTAAGGGTGATCGTGGTGTTTGGGTGTGTTTGTGTTTGGGTGTGTGATTATGTGTTATAGGTCAGGCTGAATTTAAAGATAGAAAGCTGCTGGTGAATGATCTGCTGTTGATAGAGAGAGAGAGAAGAGAGAGAGAGATAGAGAAAGCTGAATGGACAGATATTGATCAGGTTCAGCTTCTCCACGCTGCTGATAAACCCTGACTCAGTGTCTGAACTTCCTCTCTTCTGTCTCTGAGCTGTTAGACGTAGTGAGTTTAGGATTTATAGAGGAGAAATGTCGTCTCTCTGTTGATGAAGAGTCAGATTCTCATCTGTTCCAGCTCTTGTATATGGATAGAGCAGCAAATAATATCTGAACGTTCCTCAGATTCATTCTGTGAAGAGCTGAACTGATACTGAACTGAGTAAAATATAAAGATGTGGGAAACTAACAGCTCTTATACTGTAGATTAATTATATGTAGTTGATATACAGTCTCTTCTTCTCTTTAAATTTATACTTAATGTATTGGACATTGACCAGTCCCAATATTCACCACTGCTTATATATATATATATATATATATATATATATATATATAAACACTCACTTCTTTATTTCAGGAACCAAAACAACCTGCCAGAAGTGAAGAGGCGGAGAGAAGAAGAGCGGAGGAAGATAACGTCTCAGACCAACAGACTGAGAGTCCAACGCTTTAAACAAGTATAACTGCATCACACACACACACAAATACACACACACAATCCTCCACCCCCTGCCAAACACACACCGTGTGGCTGTGATCTCTTTACAATCTTTAAATTTAGATAATATATTTCTCAGGTAAAAACTGTGTTTTTAGTTTTCCTAATCAGTCACACAATCAGACCAACAATCTGGAGCTAAACCTGCCCAAAAATGGTCAAAGAAAAATAATTAATAATAAAATAATAAATGAATAATAGTATATTTGCGCGCTTGTTTACAATCTGCTCTTTATCACTATTAAACTCTTGTGAGCTGTAGTAATAGGATGAGTTCACTAGATGCCAGCATCACTCAGGATATCAGCCTCTGCTCTTCCCTGATCTTCTGAGATCAGCAGTGACATCACCAAACACAGACTGGGGGGGATTCACTGAGTGTGTGTGTGTGTGTGTGTGTGTGTGTGTGTGTGTGTGTGTGTGTGTGTGTGAGGGCAGGGACATAAGGGCAGCACATGTTCATATTGAATAAGAGCTGCAGTACTGAACAGCTCCATTGTGCTGCTGTAGATGGGGAGTAAACAAAAACTCACACACACACACACTCACACACACACACACACACACACACACTACACAACACACAACACACACACACTGTGTTTGTGTTTTAATGTGATCTGTATTGTATTGTGTATTATATTATATGTGTATCTGTATTATATTAGTGTATAATCTCTTCTATTACTGTGAGAGATTATTTATAATAATGAGTTTAGGGCCTGAAGTCTCTGCTCAGTGCAGTATTTGCAGTATCTGGGTTGTATTTGTAGTATTTGCAGTATTTTTCAGTATTTGCTGTATGTGCTGTATTTGTAGTATTTGCAGTATTTGCTGTATTTGCAGTATTTTGACCCCCTGTGATCTTTATTGTTCTCCTGCAGAAGATTCTGGATCAGGTTCTGCACAGAGGGAAGGACTGAAGAGGAAGAGCAGATTCTGATTGTTATATTCAGAGAACTGAAGCTTCAGCGAGACTCAGAACATCTACAGCTGATCCTCATTTACCTCAAAACAACCCAAACTTCTGCTGTGACTCATTTATTACTGAATACTGACGTCCGGATTAACCCTGTCTGATTTAATTCACAATGATCTGGGATTACATCATATAGCATGAGAATAGACTGTGCATAAAAGCGTCTGATCTATGATCAGTTTTTAATACTGCAGATTTCTGGAGTGATTAGTATAAAAGCTTCACTCTGATCCTCCTAAAGAATCTTTCAGTGTTTCAGACCATCTTATAAACGAGCTGTTTCAGTCTGGAGAAGATTTAAAGTTTAAATAAGCGTTTAAAGGAAATATATAATAAAGTATATTTAGGTATATTTGATGGTAATGGGGTGTAACTCGGGTTCGATAATAAATAAACTGATAATGCAGTTGAATACTGGCCAGAGTACTCATGATAAGGAAACAGGAATTATGGGAGTTGGAGTCCTGATGGAGGAAATATTCCCTTTTAAATCAATGAATTTCTATAATATATTTTTAAATATAATTGTTACACATAATATGCTGATTTATTATAGTATACAACTCAACTCCTATTTTAAAGAAGTTGGCATATACTGCATGTCAAAAATATTTTAATTTGTGTGATATAGTCTCATATACATGTCAACAGTATATTTTATACCTATCAATTACCATATTTCCCATGTGTTAGATTTCCCCACCTGAATACATCACAGCAGTATTGTTTAGTTGCACAGAATTTCATCACAGTTTAAGAGCTTTAAATGTCTGTGAGTACAGTTTTTATACAAAACCAGGCAACATCTAATAGCGTGTAGTTTAATTGAAGCTGCTCTCTCTGTATCTAAGATATTTCTTTAAGATATTTCTTTAAGATATTTCTTTAAGATATTTCTTTTAGATATTTCTTTAAGATATTTCTTCATGATATCTGAACACTCTGACGCTGCAGACTCTGATATTTTCCTCTACAGCTCTTTTATTGTTTGTAAAGTGGTTTTCTGTGTTCGGAGAGTCGCCTGATCTTCTGATTACTGTTGATGTACAGAAATGAGGAACTTAATTAAAGTGATTTAAATCACCTGTTTTGTTGTCCAGACTTTTATTTTGGTAATGAGATTCTGATATTAAACCCAAAAGCAGGGGTCAGCATCGTTTTGATGAGTTTGAGCATCTAAGCCATGTGTCATCCAGCCACCAACACCATCTACAGCCACCAACACCATCTACAGCCACCAACACGATCTACATCTACATCCACCAACACCATCTACATCCACCAACGCCATCTACAGCCACCAACACCATCTACATCCACCAACACCATCTACATCCACCAACGCCATCTACATCCACCAACACCATCTACATCCACCAACACCATCTACATCCACCAACGCCATCTACAGCCACCAACACCATCTACATCCACCAACACCATCTACAGCCACCAACACCATCTACATCCACCAACACCATCTACATCCACCAACGCCATCTACAGCCACCAACACCATCTACATCCACCAACGCCATCTACAGCCACCAACACCATCTACATCCACCAACACCATCTACATCCACCAACACCATCTACATCCACCAACACCATCTACATCCACTTACACCATCTACATCCACCAACACCATCTACATCCACCAACACCATCTACATCCACCAACACCATCTACATCCACTTACACCATCTACATCCACCAACACCATCTACATCCACCAACACCATCTACAGCCACCAACACCATCTACATCCACCAACACCATCTACATCCACCAACACCATCTACAGCCACCAACACCATCTACATCCACTTACACCATCTACATCCACCAACACCATCTACAGCCACCAACACCATGTACATCCACTAACACCATCTACATCCACCAACACCATCTGCAGCCACCAACACCATCTACAGCCACCAACACCATCTACATCCACCAACACCATCTGCAGCCACCAACACCATCTACAGCCACCAACACCATCTACAGCCACCAACACCATCTACATCCACCAACACCATCTACAGCCACTAAACACCATCTACAGGCCCAGCTGTAGCAACATCTGTGGGTAAATGTGCTGCAGGATCCAAACTGAATGAAAAATGTTCATAAGCATGAATTACTTACTTTTCCTGCTTTAATAAACAGTATAATTAGGATTTGTATGTTTTAATTGTTTCTAAACAGGACTGCAGGTATGATCTACGAGTGATCAGAAACAGTCTTGTGATGGACGGTCGTGAGGAAGTGTGAACAGCTCACACTCAGACACTGATCCGAGGTGTTGAATTGGCAGGCCCGTAGCCAGCATTGTGATGGGGGGGATCTTTTTCCCCCAAAAGTGGACTTCATTTGGCTCTCTACTCCAATGCCCCCTAAATACATGAGCACACTTCAAACCTTTTAATTTAGACATATTTTATTTATTATAAGTTTGTTGTGAATCTGTTGTTGCTGTCCTTATTTGTTCGTCTGTTGCTCCCCACTGTTAACATAAATTTGATATAAATGTAAGTGTTACTCAAACTTCCTACATCTGTGATGTGACTTCATTGTCTGTCTCTGTTGCTCACCTCAGTTGTCTGTTGCTTTGTTCCATTGTCTCTGTTGCTGCCCTCCATTGTCTGTCTCTGATGTTGCTGTCCTTTATTGTCTCTACTATTGACATAAATAGATAAGAATTACTTCATTAGGAACACTATCGGTATGGTCATTAAAACTTAAACATGAATTAATAATAATATAAATTGAAGAGTTCTGTCTTATTAAAATCTTCCTATAACTGTGCTGGGACTTCGTTGCCCCCACAACCCCCCCCCCCCCTTCAGCTCGCTGAACTCGGCGCCTGATTGGCTGACAGAGCTCATTTGCATACCGTCTGGTCTGTGAGGGTCTGCTGATTCATTAGATATGCGTGGATTCGTGGAGCGACCAATAATCCGCTTTTAATAACGCGTTAAAGTTGATATTATTTTTTTCTGCCTCAAATTATTTCAAGCACTGTTTGGATATATGTGAGAATTACTGGTGACTGGATTGCGTTTTGAAGGTAAGAGTGTGGGGGAAGTGCTGGAGGGGGTTGGGTGTGTGTCTCGAGTGTCCTGAGGTAAACACAAAGCGAAACACAAGCAGATTTAAACTCTAAACACAGTTCCGTAATCCGGAGAGGCAGACGGTTCGAATGGTGTATAACATGTCCACATTCGATCAAATATGGACGTACGAAAAACGTAAATATGAAAATAATATTTCATAACGTTCATAAACCAGGCATATTTCGCCCTAAATGTTTATTTTCTGAAAGGAGATACGGCTAAATAGGCTAGATAACTGAAAAGCTTTAAAATGGTATATTGGGTGTCTACATTGAACCTATAAGTATTCATAAACACAGCCAGATATTAAATATTATATTTTTCTGGCCCGCCGGCGGGCCAGGGCGTGTTAAGAGGTTAACCCCCTTTTTACACCTCTATACTGTATTTTATATATGGCCTTAGGAGCAACAGGCATGTTGAGAGTAAAATACACCCTAGCTTGATCGTCAGAATTGCAAAGTGAGTGACTGAATGTTATTGTCACTTAACCTACATTTCTTAAAAATCAACTAAAATCCAGACTTTGGATTTATCGCAATAATAACAGTAATAATCCGGTGTTACATGTACAATATACTATTGGGCTAAGCCGAGCCCGGCACTTTTAACGCAGGGGAGTTAGAAATAGAAGCCCTGCACTCAGCAACTTACCGATTTTGGGCCTTTTTTTGAACAAGTCACCAATATTAGTAACAATGTTACCGCCGTTTTCTTCCGTTTTCGCTCCTTGTCTTCTTTTTTACCCATTTTCTCAAGTAACTTTCCCCTGATTCTTATTCTTTCCACAAGCTAAGAACAGAAATGGGGGAATTGCCGCCACCTACTGGATTGGTGTAAAACAGTCTGAACAAAATGTGTAAAGAGAAACATTAACAATTTTTCTTACTCGTCACTACTCTGGGGGATTGGGGTGGCTGAGGGGGGGTTGTGGGGGATGGGGGGGGGTCGAACGAACCCTTCGATCCCCCCTGGCTACGGGCCTGATTGGGTCAGTGTGGCGTCTGATTCTTTATATCTGGACGTTTTTATTCAGGCTGAACTCAGATCAGCGTTACGCTGCAGGACTTCTGCTTTCAGAGCGCGGGATTCTGTCCTGCAGCTTCAGTCCTGGAGAAATCACAGATTTACGAGTTCACGTAGTGCTGCCCGATGCTAACGCAAGAAATCAACATCCTGAGATATTTCACAACATTTCTTTATCTCCATCCAGCCGCTTCTTCTCACGAGGAGCTCCGCCGCGTCTCGCTCTGATTTATTCCGTTTCTGTTATTTTGTCGTGTTTTCAGGGCTGTGTCTCATTCATCAACATGTCAGAACCAGAACACAGCGCAGTGCTGTGAGAAGACGACAGGCCTCTGGTGAAATATGTATTAATATTTTTTTCTCAGAGTTAAAAGCCGACTCTAAAATTAGTTGGCCCAAAACGCTGCAGTCTGTTCTCAGATCTGTGTATAAAAACAGTTTTTGTTTTCTCACACGATGCCCAGTTTTCTCAGGCGTTGTGCTGAAACGACTCTTCACTTAATAACAGAAACACGAATCTGAAGGAAATAAAACAGCGTTTTCTCCTCTTCTCATGACCTCTGGGTTCAACTGTGAAATAAAAAAACTTCTTCACCAAAAATAAACGTGTTTCTGTTCTGAACTCAGATAATAAACCGGATTCTTCCTCAGCAGGTCTGATCAGCAGAGATCAAGATTTCCTGAGGGAACAGAGGAACCGTTACGCTGCTGTAGAGTATAGAGTAGTTCCTGTTGGATGATACAGTCTCCCAGGTGGCTGATATGGTGTTGCAAAAGGGTTGCTAGGTAGTTTCTATGGTCTTTTTATGTGGTTACTAAATGGTTGTTAAAGTGTTGCTAAGTGGTCACCATTGGTATCCCAGGTGTTTGCTAGGTGGTTGCAAAATGTTCATCATCGTATCCCATGATGGTTGCTAGGGTGTGCTTAGATAATTGCTAAGGTTTTTCTAAGTGGTAACTATGGTAATGTGTTGGTTGGAATGTCATAGATTGCTGCTTAGAGGTGTTGTGGTTTCATTAGTAAAGGGGTAGTTTCTAAATGGTTGCTAGGGTGTTGCTAGATAGTTGCTAATGTGTTGCTAGGTGGTTTGTAAGGTGTTACTAGGTGGTTGTTATGGGAGAGGTTTTGTCACTAAGGTGCTGCTAAGCAGTTTCTAAGGTGTTGCTAGGTGGTACTATGGATTGCCAAATAGTACACAGTTTCAAATAGAAGAACCTTTAAAAGTTCCTCAATTAATAAATATTTTTAACAGTGATTAAGGGGTTTATTGAATAGTCTGGAGTTGGAAGAGTGAAAGAAAAATAACAGTAATAATCAGACAAATCAGATATAAATCAGATATAAACTGTATAAATATAAAGTGCTGTGTTTCCTCAGTTTCAGTAGTGCTGAATGGGCAGTGCCCAGCTGAGCACATGGTGGCACATTTAGCCATGGGCACTGATCTCCTGTATAACAGCTGACAGACAATAGCCCCTTTCACCCGTCCCACACCTCCCCCCCCCCCCGCCCCGTCCCGTCACCCCTCCCGTCCCGCCGCCCATTACTGAGGCATTTCTATTCACAGAGCCGGTTCTGGAGGGAGGAACATAATGATGTTTTTGGTGAAGAATTATGGAACATTCAGCTCCTCACTGCAGACCAACAGCTCCTGAGTTTTACACAGAATAACTCAAACCGAACTGCTGTTATAAAATAAACTACAGAATATATAATTACTGTATTATTACAGTATAATTACTGTGTAATTACTATATAATTACTGTTAGTTACAGTTTTTCATTTTTCTATTGGTTATAGTTATGTAAACAAATCCTGGATCAATGGACAAATATAAATCTTCTCTACAGTATAAATATAAATATCTCTACAGTAACTCAACAAGTTATTAAATATTTTTCTTCAAGGTGTTCAGTTAAAATATGGAACATCATTATATTAACTATATAGTTTCATGAAGTAAATACCAGTAAATGCTTGCTTATAAAAAGAAAGTTATATAAATAAAGAAAAAAGATAAACATTAATTTAATACAAAATACAATCAAATATACAATGAAAAAAAAAACAAATAAAGTATTACAATAAAACATTAAATAGTGAAAATAGTAGAAACTGTTAAAGTCTGATTAATTAAATGTCAGACAGATCAGATCGGTCCTGAACATCCAGATAAATGAAGAGAAATCGTGAACCTTCAGGTCATCAGGAACAGAGATCTGCAGATTAGAGCTGTAATGGGAAAAGTCCACCTTTCCCCTTTTAATCCGGACTGGAGGAACGTCCAGCGTGTTCCTGACGGCTGATCTGAAGGAACATAATGAGATCCAGTGAAGCAAAGCCAAAGAGTTCAGTGGAAAGTTCTTATAGAATTATAAAATATACCTCAAGTTGTACTGAATTAACAAATAATGTAAAGGTTTTAGGAAAACACAGTAATTAATAAATATTCAATGTTTCTAAATTTTACTTTGATTCTTTTATGGCTGGTAAACATTATTTTGTCTATTAATAAACATCTATCACTGCATTCAGGCCTGAAACACTTTACAAAAACAGCTGCAATATGAGTAATTTTGCTCTATAAAAATGTCATGGTGCACAAAGATTTGACCAAAATTGTGAAACATGCAACCAAAACATGCAAATCTTCACTGAAGACCAACATTCATCTGGTACAACCTCATACACAAGTGACACATAGTCAGAATAGTGTTAGCGTGAATTGATCAGTGGTAAAATGTATGATATAGTGATCTTTAAAGGTTTAGTTCATGCAACGTGGACCCTTCCCTCCAATCTTGAGAATATTCTGCTTCTGGTTTCAACAAATACTGCAATTAGGCTTGCTAATAAGTGAAATTGGCCTCCGTTTCGTTAATTCTGGTGATCAGCTATGTGCTCTTGACTATATAACATTACCACAGAGTCACAGAGCAGCTCTATTTGCCACAGAAGATCAGCAGACTTAGTCCAGACACTGTGAACGTCATGCATTTCCATCTGGAACAGTCGCATGTGACGGTGTTTGGAAACATCGTGGTCTTTTGCCCTTGAGGGAAATCTCTGGGATGATCTAAATAACCAAGAAATGCAGTCACCCTCCTACCACATGTTCACTGCCTCAGCAGAGACACACCCAGAGACAGAACTCCCTTAAAACACCCATATAACACTCACACAACACTGTATCCTGTAGCTCTACACTCGTAGGTAGTCCCAGCTGCACCATAAATGCTGGATTGGTGATAAATCTGAAACAACAAAAACAACACTGGGCAGCTAAATAACTAAGACACAAACAAAAACAAATCAAAACAAAAAAAATAAGATACTAAATGGCAGAAAATAACACTGGAAACAAAAACTAACCTGACAAATGTACACAGCATCACAGCACACAAAAGACTCCACGAGAAACACTGAAACAAAGAGGCTTTTATACATAGAAACACCTGGAGCTGGTAACAAGGGGGCGTGGTTACAAACAAGACACAAGGTGACAACACTAATGACCAGAAAACAGAAACAAACAGAAGAGCAGAAACAGAAAAATGCAAAACATAAAGGGCTAAAGGAGTGACAGTCATCAAGACTCAAGTTCATAACACAAAATTATTCACCTTAACTCTACTTTAGTGAAGCTATAATTCTACAGATTAAGGTTAATCTGGAGGTGGAGGTTTACGGTGTGTGTTTTACAGGAGCAGTGAGGGTTCCTCCTCCATCTCTCCTCTTCACAGAACAGAATATCTTTAAAATCCATCAGAAAAGAAGAGATTTTAAACCCAACAGTTTTATATAAAAATACTTCTGCCCTCTTTGGAAATAAAGGATGTGAAATAACTCCACATTTTAATGTACTCTTTTATATCACTCCAGAGCACTTCTACATGTAAAACCTCACTAATGGAGCGTAATGATCAGCACACTTCATTTATCCAGCAGCACAGGAGCTCTGCTCTACTCTAACTGTATCTCTTTATAGTGGAGCCGCAGCTTTCAGATAATATAGCTCTTTATGTGGCGGTGTGTGTGTGTGTGTGTGTGTGTGTTTGTTTGTGTGTGTGTGTGTGTGTGTGTGTGTGTGTGTGTGTGCTGAGTGCAGGGCAATGAACAGCAAATGCAGCAGAACCACCACAGCTGACATTACTGAGACCATGTGACCACATCTCTGACCACTGATAGGCTCTTTGAGTTGTGGCCAAAATCTGAGCACCACTGGACGTCCAGAAATCCATTATTACTGCTTTATTATTCACATTTTATTACAGTTAATTCAACACATGTGGCTTCAGGGTGTTCAGGGCTTCAGGTGTGGAAAGTTACACAAAACACCCATAATGAAACACCATTACTGCTCACAATCACAGAACACCAACATAAAACATGAAATATACTTTAAGATGACTGACGGCGAGGTGTCATTCATTATGATATCCTGTTTTTAATCTCAATGTCTGGGACTATAAACAATTTTCAAATAATCTCGTCTCTTTAAAACCTGTTTAATTTTCAGTCTGTTCCAAAGCAAAGCTGCAGAATAACTGCAGAATATATTCTGTTCAAATTTGGTCTTAAAATGAGAATGAGTTGTGTAGCTCTGCATAGCTCTCGGTGTCTCGTTTCACTACTAGGGGTGACTGACTGTCGTATAGATGCTCCTCAGATCATTAATCACTCCAGCAGTTGTTTCTCTCCCAATTTTGATTTAGATTTATAGTGTTAATATAGATTAATAATGTTAATATAGATAGATAATGTTAATATACATTGATAGTTATAATATGGATTTATAGTGTTAATATAGATTGATAGTGTAAATATTAATCTGCAGTTGGAGCGCACTGTCTGTCATGTTTCTGTGGTTTAGGTTCAGTAAGTGTCGTACAGCTCCAGAGCAGAACTAATGAAGCGAGCTTCAAACACCAGATACGTCTGAACTCATCAAATCAATTTGAGGTTCGGGTGAAAATTGTGTAAATTTGATTTTTCACTGAAGCGTTTCTGTAAAGCGTGGGCAGTGATTGGATTAAAACTCTGCATGTAAATGTGAACTCAGTGTAACATATGGTGCACAATATCAATTTAGCCTTAAATAAGAGGAGAAACTCTAACCTATCTCTCTGTCTCTCTCTCTTTGACTCTCTCTCTTTGACTCTCTCTCTATCTCTCTCTCCCTCTCTCTGTTCCTCTCTCTCTCTCTTTGACTCTCTCTCTTTGACTCTCTCTCTATCTCTCTCTCCCTCTCTCTGTTCCTCTCTCTCTCTCTTTGACTCTCTCTCTTTGACTCTCTCTCTATCTCTCTCTCCCTCTCTCTGTTCCTCTCTCTCTCTCTTTGACTCTCTCTCTTTGACTCTCTCTCTATCTCTCTCTCCCTCTCTCTGTTCCTCTCTCTCTCTCTGTTTCTGTCTCTGTCTGTCTCTCTCTCTGTCTCTCTCTCTTTGACTCTCTCCCCCTCTCTCTCTATCTCTCTCTCCCTCTCTCTGTTCCTCTCTCTATCTCTCACTCCCTCTCTCTCTCTCTCTCTGTTTCTCTCTCTGTCTCTGTCTGTCTCTCTCTGTCTTTCTCTCTCTCTCTCTCTCTGAACACCTAAATGGGAGGTAATGAGCTGTGGATGGCAGTGTTGAATAATTGAGTGAATATGTAAAAGCAGTGTGTTTGAGAGGAGAAGAGCTCAGGCTGTGAGAGATGTGAGATCTGCTCTGAGCCAAAATCAAATATTCTGATTCAAACCCACAATTCATTCTATTTCATTTTCAGAAAGTCAGGCCCACATTACAGCTCCTCAAAAATCAATATGGATGCACTGTATTCACACATGCAAACAAACAACACCATCTTTCAGACAGATTCAAAATCCCTCCTGAAACTCAGCTCAACTCCAGCCTGGAGCTCTAAGCTCAGAGATTAACCCGTATTAAACCCAGCATTAAACATTTCAGTCAAATTCAATATATATCAATATATAAACTGATCAAATTCAATATATCCAACTGATCAAATACAAGATCACCATCACCAAGATCTGCCAGCTCATGAATGGTATGTGAAATCTGCTTCTTCAGGAGATTCAATGTTAATATTTAATAAAATCTTTCAAACAAAAAAATGTTAAACAAACCAGAACATCTTTTATATTTTACATTCTTTAAAGTAGCTCCTCTTGTTTAAATGATCAGTTTTGAACATCTCTGCTGGATTTTCTCAGTCAGTTTTATGAGGTAGAGTCTCCTGGAATTCAGGCTTTCAGTTAACAGCTGTGCTGAACTCATCAAGAGTTAATTACTTGAATTTCTTGTCTCTTAATGTGTTTGAGAGCATCAGTTAAAGTAAAGTAGTGAAGAGGTAGAGTTACAGGTATACAGTGAATAGTGAATATTTGAGTAATGTTCTAATCCAGATTATGAGAGGCAACAACTACTTAACTAAATAAAGAATAAACTACTTTAAGAAGAAATGAAGGTCAGACATTCTAAAAAGAAGAATTTCAAGAACTTTGAAAGTTTCCTCAAGGGCAGTCAACACAAAGATAATCAAAACTGTTATAATGATGGAACTGGCACTTATCAGAATCGCCCCAGGAAAGGATAGAAGAGTGAGAGTTCCCTCTGTTGTACAGGATAAGTGCATTAGAGTTTTCAGCCTCAGAAACCACAAGTTAACAAACAGTATTTCGGTTTGTTTAACACTGTTTTTAAGTTACTATATGATTAATTATGTGTTCCTTCATAATCTGATAGATCGCTTTACTATTATTTTAGGAAATTCTAGAATGGTATTCATATATAATGTATTACAGTGTAATACAGTGTGTATTTGTAGTGTTTGTGAGAAAGTAGGAGGTGCTAGGACCATGCAGCTCATCTCCTCCTCCTCCTCCTCCTCCTCCTCCTCTTTACCCCGGGCAGCACGTGCTCGCTCTCAATTCAGCACTTTGTTCTGCGCAGCGCTGCTGAGCTGCAGCTCCTCCTGCAGAACCCGCTCTAGAACCTCCTCAGAACCTCCGCGCTCCACCCTGCAGCTCCTCACTGCTCCTACTCTACCTCTCTCTATCACTCTTTACCTCTATCACTCTTTACCTCTCTCTCTCTCTCTCTCTCTCTCTCTCTCTCTCTCTCTCTCTCGCTCTCTCTGTCACTCTCTGTCTCTCTCTCTCATGTTGGGGGAAGTTCGCGTGCAGCCTGGACTCTAGCAGCTGACTGTGCACGCGCTGGAAGTGTGTGTGTGTGTGATGTGAGCAGCGCTGCAGCTGTTGTCCTGTTCAGCAGGATGATGATAATGATGATGAAGATGATGTTGGTGATGAAGATGAAAGTAACAGTGCTGTAGGAGATCAGTGAGGAGCAGGATGGGCTGCGCGCGCCGCCCCGCTCTGCTGATGATGCTCCTGTCCGCGTGCTTGGGTCACAACACAGGTAAGAGTCAGCGCGCGCTGTTACTGACTGACTGTGTGTGTGTGTGTGTGTGTGTGATGACCGGTTATCACAATCACAGCAAACGAGCAGTTATATAGTGTGTGTGGTGATTATGTGGTGATTAGTAGTTATGTTATGAATTATGTGTGATGTGAGATTAAAGTTATGGTAAATTTGGTAAAAGTCATGTTATACATAAGTAATGTTGTGAAAACAAGTTATTATGTAATAAGTTGTAATACGTTAATTAATAAGTGTTATTAATAACAATTAATGTATATAACATAATTCTAAGTGTTTCTTGACTATTAGGAAATGATTTTATGTTTCAGGTGAATACGAGGAGATTGAGTTATTATTTAATGAATAATAAGTTATGCTGTGATGTTCTTATTATGTGATTACAAGTTAGAGTATAAATAAAGGGTCAGGATATATGAGATTAAACATGAATTAGGTTGTATTTGTTTTTACAAAGTGATTAAAAGTTTATGTTACAAGTACTGTATATGATAAAGAGGTGATTTTATGGTATTTTATGTAGTGTGTGATAAAGTGATTTGATGTTTATAATATCATCCGTGCTGGAGCCTTCACTCACTAATCATCCTGTTTCTCAGTAAATAAAGAAGTAAATTATATATTTTGTTTCATAAATCCCAGTTTAGAAACGCTTGAAGCTGAAAACATCTCTTTTTGCCTTACTCAGACTCCTTTTCCTGCAGCTATTTATAGAGCATGCACAGCTTTTAATAATGCACTTCTGATTTGTTATATGATGTGTTATATCACTCTTAAATATGTTTGTGGAGCTGCTGAGTAAATATATATATATATATATATTTATTATGTGTACAATACATTAATCATTATTAGCTTGATGGGTTGGACTTATTGACCCACATTGATCTAGAGACGCACCATCAGTAGATTAGGTCTCGTTAAGCTTCAGGTTCTGTATCAGGCGTGGTGGTCTAGAGTGGTAGACCCCTTTGTATTGAAGGATGGTTATTCATTTTGGGATGGGTTGGGTTCAGGAGTTGGAGATGAGGAGGGTGGGAATGGACCACACTAACACTCTTGTGGCTATATGCTTTCCGAGGGCAGTAGAGACAGTTACTCAAACAAAAGCAGGACCAGCTTTGTAATTGCTTTAATTGAATGTTTGGTGGTGATTAGTGGTGGGGAGGACTGGGGGATAAGTGGATCGTTAATGTGGGAAATGGGAGCGGGGTGGGTGGTTTGGAGTTGGTATGGGGATGAGTAGATAGGATAGTTAGTAGGGTTTGTGGGATTGACTGATTTGGAATTAGTGGGGTTCAGTAGATGGTTAGTGAGGTGGTTGATTGCTTCGGAAATCAGTAAATGATCGGTGTAGAGTGTTTGAGGCTAATTGGTTGGGAAAAGTGTGATATCAGTAGATGCTCTGTAAACTAATTGGGGGTTTAGTGTGATATCAGTAGAGCTACTGTAGACTGATTGGGGGTTAGTGGGGGATCAGTAGATGTAGACTGATTTGGGGTTCAGTGGAGGATCAGTAGAGCTACTGTAGACTGATTGGGGGTTAGTGGGGGATCAGTAGATGTTCTGTAAACTGATTGGGGGTTTAGTGGGGGATCAGTAGATCTACTGTAGACTGATTGGGGGTTCAGTGGGGGATCAGTAGAGCTACTGTAGACTGATTGGGGGTTAGTGGGGGATCAGTAGATGTTCTGTAAACTGTCTGGGGGTTTAGTGAGGGATCAGTAGATCTACTGTAGACTGATTGGGGGTTCAGTGGGGGATCAGTAGAGCTACTGTAGACTGATTGGGGGTTAGTGGGGGATCAGTAGATGTTCTGTCGACTAGTTGAGGGTTAGTGGGGGATCAGTAGATGGTTAGAAGGGTGGTTGATAGTTGGTAGAAACAGTGGTTGAGCAGGTGTTGTAATACTTTTGTCTGTGTAGTTTATGAAATGCAGAACTAAACTAAGTCAGGATGATGTGGGCATGAAATAGTTACTGCGGGCGAGTGTGTTTTAGGATTAGGTTTCTAGTGGCTGAATGTTGTACAGCTGTTGGTGTGTTTGGGATTTGGGAGCTTCTCCAAGTGTGTCTCCAGTGCACTCTGCAGCCTGGAGCTCTTCAAAAACTGGCCGCTTTAAAAAGAGAGAGAGAGAGAGAGAGAGAGAGTGTGTGTGTGTGTCTGAGTGTAAGTGTGTGTGCGTGTGTGTGTATGAGTGTGTGTTTATTTTGTTTGAACTGATTGCTCTGTGATGTGTGTGATTGGTTAAGCACCACAAATGCAAACACCCATGCAGGGTGAGGTCACCCCACCACCCCCCCTGCGCTCAGTGATGGATGTTTATGTCTGAGTTTAATAACGGGCGTGTTTGTTGTGTCCTAAATCTGGGGTCCTGCAGGTTAATTCTATGTGGGATGAAATGAATAGTTTGATTAAAGCGAGTTATAAAGACGAGCTGAATGCATTAACAGTGCTGGCATTTCTGCAGTGAAATGAAAAGTCCTCTTTATCTGCTGTGGTGATTACACCAGACTGCAGGAGAGGAGGACACTAATGAAATCGGATGATCATGCTCAGCACTGACAGCTGTGATAAATTAATCAAATATACCACTGACACACATTCAGCCCGATCACACTCATCACCACAGTGCAGAGGGTCAACACTGAGAGAGAGAGAGAGAGAGAGAGAGAGAGAGAGAGAGAGAGAGAATAGGGTTATTGGGTTAGATGATTTGGGATCAGATCAGATTGTTTGGTTGGAGGGATCAATGGATAAGTATTAGTCTGTGTTGGGGGATGGATTGGATTTTGGGGATGTTGGTGAGGATCAGTAGATGATTGGTGAAGGGGGTGATTTTGACGTTTGGTTGATTTGGGATTGGATAATTTGGGTTTGGTTGATTTGGTATTGGTTGATTGGGTAAGAGGGTTGATTTCGGATTAGTTGATTTGGGATTGGATAATTTGGGTTTGGTTGATTTGGTATTGGTTGATTGGGTAAGAGGGTTGATTTCGGATTAGTTGATTTGGGATTGGATAATTTGGGTTTGGTTGATTTGGGATTGGTTGATTGGGTAAGAGGGTTGATTTTGGATTAGTCGATTTGGGGTTTAGTTGATTTGGGGGTTTGGTTGATTTGGGATTGGTTGATTGGTGAAGGGGGTTGATTTGGGATCAGTTGATTTGGGGGTTTGGTTGGAGGGATCAGTAGATGATAATTAGTATGTGTGTCAGTTGATTAAGGGAAGTAGAGGATTGGGGAATCAGTAGATTGGTTGCGTGGGGTTAGTGGGGGTTAGCTGGTTGATCGGAGATCAGTAGTTCTGAACTAGGCATGATGGTTTAGTCTAGATCAGCACTGGGTTAGTGTGGGGGGGGGTTGATTGATTGGGGTTAGTAGGGGATTGGAGGATCAGTGGATGGTTAATGTTGGGGAGTGGGATCAGTGGGAATTTGAATGGGGAATATTAAGGTAGATGGTTAGTGGGGGATCAGTGGATGGAGGTGGGTGAAATCATTGGACGGTTACTGCGGGGATGTGGGAGCAGGGTTTGGTTGATTGGGGTTGATTGGGGTTTATCAGTAGATGTTTAGTGGGGGATGAGTAGATGGCTAATGTGGGGGGATGGTTGGTGAGTAGGTGTGGTAGTGCTTGTTTGTGCAGAGGTGAGGTCGATACTCTTTCTGATGTGTTACTGGTATTATTTCAGTGTAAGGCAGCATGTTTGTGAGTTTGTGTCTATAGGCGTGAGGCTCCTGATGGTACAGTATATATGCAGGTAGGTGGGTTTGTGTTTATGAGCGAGAGGCAGGAAGTTGTTTTGCAGAAAAGTGACAGAAACAGGTGTGGAGGACGAGAGATGAGGAGTGGAGAGTGTGAAGGGAAACACTCTCTTGAGAGCGTTTGAGGGGAGGCTGGAAAAGCAACCATAAAATAGCAGAGTGAGAGAACAGAGCGGAGAGGAAGGTAATAAACGGGCAGCTGGAGAAGAAAGAGACTAAAGCAGAGAGAGCAGAGATTAAAGGAGTAGTTTGGAGAAAAATATAAATATAAACTGTTTTACCCCACATTTACTCCATCATCATCTGAGATATGTTTTATATCTGAGGTTTGCTGCTCTGGTTTTGCACTGGAGCTCTGGATGAAGAAGATTGTAGATTGTAGGACACGAGTATCTACATACACTCACATGTCAAAAGTCCTGAGAACTGCTGTATTTCCCCTTTAACCGTTTCCATGTCCTGTAAATCTGAATATGTATGCGGGGCGTCAGTATTTAATATGGATGTGGACGGCCACTGGTCACAACTATTCTTCAGACTGTAATCCCTGATATTCCTGCTACACGTGTGACACTGTGAACAGAGAAATGTTAAATATCTACACAACTTCAGAAATGGAATCTCCCATCTGTCGGGCTTCACTCCAGCTCCCATAACTCACATCTCCATAAGCACAGAGTGCTCGACTGTGTGTGTGTGTGTGTGTGTGTGTGTGTGTGTGTGTGTGTGTGTGTGTGTGTGTGTGTGTGTGTGTGTGTGTGTGTTTCTGCAGGTCAGTGATGAGGTGTTATCTGTGAGGGTTCTGCAGGTCAGTGATAGGCCAGTCAGGCTGGCTGATGGCAGGAAGGATGAGAGGAGGAGAGATGGAAGAATACAGGAAATAAAGAGAGAGAGAAACGAGGACAGAGTGTATAAGTGTGTGCGTGTGTGTGTTAGTATTAATGTGTGTGAGTGTGTGTTAGTGTGTGTATGTGTGTGTCTGTTGCGTCATGCTGAAGTGATAATCTGGGGCTCCTATGAGAATAAAACTCATCTTCCCAGAATGCCTCCCGGTGAGGAGCAGGAGTTGGTGACCTGGCTGGGGTCGTTAAGGGGTAATTAAGGGGTAATTAGTGTAATCTGGAGCATCAGTGTAGAGCAGGTGTGTGTTCTCCGTCTCTGGAGGTTTAATTGGAACAGGATGAAGCGCAGAACCGTCCAACAGAAACACTGAAAATAACTTACTAATAAAACGCTTTTACAGGCTGTGTGTGTGTGTGTGTATATGTGTGTATGTGTGTATATATATGTGTGTGTGTGTGTTTTATGTGTCTGATGACCCCTAAACCTGAGGTGAGTGAGATCCTGAGGCAGACTGAATGGAGTTTATTGAGATTCATTAGCAGAATGAAGGACGTTCTCTGTGATGCAGAATCTCAGCTCTACTGGAGCGTTTACAGCCTGTAGAAATGAGCCCAGACCATAATGGAGCAGATATTTATGACTGCAGCTCTGTTGAAGTGGGATTAGTTCAGCCAGAGGAGGTTCTGTCATGTAAATTGTGAGAGATTAGAAGAGGACGGTTTGTATGTCTGTCTAATTTCACTGAATTACTACAGATATTCAGAAGTAAAGATCACAGGCTGATGTACAGCTTTAGAGAATTCCTGTTAATAAGTTCATTGTTGTGCTTCTTCTTGTCTGATATGATATAACTCCATATTATTGTGTATCTATAAATATATATATTTATTGTAACAGGCCTAGCTTATACCAGTTGATAAGAAAGGCCTCTAGTTTATGGTTTATAAAAATAGACATACTTGACAAGATATGACAGATATGGCTAGATTTGGCCTTTATTTCAAATCGAGACTTTTAATGCATTGATTTAAGCTCATTTTCATTTATTTTTTATTAGTTTCAATAGATCTAATGATAGTTGTTGTCAGGCGGCCGCTTTACCTAGATAGCTCTGTGGGAGACCCTGGTATTGTGTCGCATCATGTCTCATGCAAACCAAAGTATGCTGCGATGATCTTTTCTCATCAAGAGTTAATTACTTAAATTTCAGCTGCAATGACCATCAAAAAGTTTTGATGAAACTGGCACTAATCAGGACTGCCTCAGGAAAGGCTGATGGTGGAGATGCAGTATGACCTGTACTCTCTCTCTCTCTCAGACTCCGGCTGCTGATGGCTTTAGTCTGCTGGACTCCTCAGAGCCCTTCCTATGTTAAATCTGAATCCTGTAATTTTTTCCTCTGCTGTATCAGCAGGTCAAACCCCTTACTGCAGATCCATGTTTTTGCTCATTTTCATGCGATTTGCACTACTATGCTATCACACTGGATATCTTAAGTTTTACATATAGCACAATGACCAGTCAGGGCTTAAACTGAAGTAGACACTTGGGACAAAACAGTAATTCACTTTCAAGAGGTAATTTTCATTATTTAGGATCTATTTGAGAACATTAAATGCAGAGGAAAATGTAAAAAAAAAACAAAAAGCGCCTATTATATTTTGAGTTTATAGTGTGTGTATGGATGTTGGTGATGATTAGCTAATCATTCTCTACATTTCCTGGTTTATTAGGGTCTTGTCAAACAAAGTACAAAATTTGAAAACATTATTTTGACAGCATGGGAATTTACACTGCATTATATATAAGGTGTCCACCAGGCGTCACCAAAGGCTTAAAAACCTCTCCAGAGCGCCCCAGTCTAATACAGAGATGAATCTGTCTCTATAAAACAACATTTTAATATTTTTTTGTTTCTTTGTGATAAAATAAATTAATGTGAGTCCATCTCAGGGTAATATTAATATTTTTTTGATGAAATGACACATAAAATCACATGTTTGCGCGCTGTGTGCGCTATGGAGTTTTAGCGTTTGGAGAGGGTTTTTTTTTTGTGACGTGGTGACGGTTTGGCATGCCCCTCCCCCAGCCATTCGGAGACCAATCAGGGCAAATTACGTATCAGTGTTTTCGTCTAAGGGTGGACTATTGGTTGAAATAGGTGTCAATCACTTTTGTGACGCTGGAGAAAGGCTATGATCTGATTTGATTGGACAGCCCTGAACACCAGCGCGATCCAGCGCTCACGCCATTGGTTCAAAAGACGATCACTCAAGAAAAGTAGTGGATTGTAGACCAATAAAAACCACAGAATCTAGAAGAGGACACCCTTAGCTTTGTATTCACGTACAACTTTACGGAAAATATTCCATTGTGTAGTCGCTGGGAGCTTGAGAATACGACGTTACGGCTGCGCTGAAACTAAACGCATGTTTTTGAGGAGCAGTGAGCAGGCAAATAAAGGACTTTATGGATATTTTACCTGCGGTTCAGTGCTGTATTGTGGATGCTGTGATAGTAAGTGGATTTTCAATAATATAATATGATGTTATTTTATACACTAATATTATTTTATAAGGCTATTTTGTTGGGGAGGCGTGTTTCTCATGTAAACAATGTGAAAAAACAGGCTGTTTTCAGTTGGAGATTTCTGGCGACTGGTTTCATGTAGATGGCTGTAAATTTGCATGCAGGTAGTTAAAGTAGTACTTATGAATATGAGTTGGTTAGTTGGTCGGTATGTTTAGAATATTTGACGCTTTTAAGCGTTCTAATTTACATAGTCAGAACGGGCCCGCCGGCGGGCCCGCTAGAGGGCGCTTCTGCAGTAAGAGGAATTCTGCAGTGAAAGATTGGATCTGTAATTCTGAAGGTTCTAAATGCTTCAGTCCTCCAGTCTGAGTAAGCGATGGTGGAGACCGGGTGAATCCTGGTGCGTTTTTAATACCTTTTCTCTCCACAAACTTCTGGCCCAGTTTTCATAAAACCATCACAGTGTTCAGATGATCAGAACCTCTGGAGAGCGAGAGGGTTTGGAGCTCCTCTCGCACCGGTGTTTCACAGTGACCTGTGTCCCGGTGCCGGGCAGCGCCGCCGTTAGACCTGAGGAACGGTGCTGTAATATCAGCAGACAGTCGTCTCTCTCTATTTCTGACAGTAATCCGAGCGGATCTCCAGTTCTCAGGCTCGTGTTGAGCAGCAGGAGACAGCTGAGAGTGATCCTGAATCCACATCACATCAGATCACTGCCAGACATAACATCATATCATATCACAGCACAGAGCAGCTGTCGCACAGACACTCCTGAGTTCAGCAGTGAGGAGTGAACAGAAAATATATAAATACATACACAGCTCTGGAAGAAATTAAAGAGAGCTCAAAATGATGAGTTTTTTAATTTGACCAAATTGAAAACCTCTGCAATATAATCAAGAGGAAGATGGATGATCTCAAACCACCAAACTGAACTGCTTGAATTTTTGCACCGGGAGTAAAGCAGCATAAAGTTATCCAAAAGCAGTGTGTAAGACTGGTGGAGGAGAACATTAACTTTACCTTACTCTATATTACTCTCTATCTGACGCTCTCTCACTCTTTCTTATTCTGTCGTTCCTAAATAATTTAAAGCAGGTGAAGCTTCAGTCTGATAAATATGAGCAAAATATTTAAATTCTGAATTCCCCAAATAAATAAACAGTTCAGATGGTTCTGGTCGAGGTTTTACAGACAGAGTGAGTGAGTGGTGCACTGATCCAGTAGTCCACGTCCGTGAGCTCTGATTATCCGTCCGTCTCGCTTTTTATTCTACGAGGATGTGTAAATATAGTTTTCTGAAAGGTCTTAGAGTACGGATCAGTGAGCGCTGAGGCTCTGAGAGCTGCTCCGAGTCCCAGAGCACAGAAAACAGAGCTGGATCTGCTCCTTCAGATTATTGCAGGGCCGGGTGTGTCCGAGTCCAGAGAGAGACTGATCTCCCAGCGGAGGAGATCCATCACCCAGCCATTTAACCACCGCCTGCACCCCACCCACACACACTCCACACTGTGTGTGGCCCAAACCTCCACACACTCCAGCCCGAAGGAGCGGCTGAAGGGTGTTCACTGGGCTGAGGGTCGGCCCCTGGAAACCCGAACACTGTGTTTTTATAGATATTATTAAAATACTATTTATTCAGTGCATTTATGAAATGACAGCATGGTTGAGAAATGGCTGCATTAAGGTCTAATATATTAATAACATAACAAATATCCTGTGTTTTATCATCTTAAACTCTTTATAAATGCAGGTCTTGGTGTTTGAGGTTTTTGTGTCTCTTTTATTGCAGGATGATCTGAGAACAGGGAAACACATTAATGTTTGCATTGAATTTTTACTCTACATGTTTATATAGTTATAGTTTATAGAGTGTGTATCTGGGTCATTGTTCACAGTCTGGTCTGAAATGAATCAGAATGTTTTATTCTATCACTGGAGTGACTCTGAATATTAAATGGTGTAAAGGTTGGACGTTAGGGTGTGGTGTTGACGCTTGGCTGTAAATTCCCCGGTTAATATCAGTGCAAACGACCACATTAGCATAATCGTTAGCATTGTCATTAGCTTGGGAATGGCACTGCTAATGATTCCTTCCATTTACTCAAAACAGCTCCGTAGATTATCAGAGTAAACAAGATTATGACTAAATTAAACGATTAAATTGAATAGCGACTGTAATTTATACATAGAAGGACTGTGCTTAAATTAAACTGATAATGCTACAAGTAATGGAATAAAAGCTAGTATCATATATTTCATATAAATTTATTACGCCGCACTGTGACCCGTCTCCACTGCTAATGTCCTGCTCTACTGAAAGGTCTTGAGGGTTATCTCTGTCCCGCTGGCTCCTCTCTCCGGCCTGGTTTCCACACTGGAGCATATGGTGGAGCCGGGGCTCGGCCTGCCTGCCAGAACCCCGGGGCAGGAGTCCTCTGGGTCCTAGTGCTGCTGGAGAGCTGAGGATTTTCCTTTCTGACAGATTTAGAGAAACAGGGGTAAAGTTCAGGGCGGTTAATGAGGTGAGAACAGCTGTGTGATGAACTGCTGTATAAATATTATCCATCTGCAGATTTATCTTCAGTATCGGACAAAAATCTCACATCTCCATTTCTGCTGATGCACAAATCAGCTGAGTATTCTCTCTGTTATTAGAATAGAACTCTGTGTAGATGAGTTTGAGCTCAATATCAGGTGTGGGATATATATATATATATATATATATATATATATATATACACACTGCCGTTCAAAAGTTTGGGGTCACGCAAACAATTTTGTGTTTTCCATGAAAAGTCACACTTATTCACCACCATACGTTGTGAAATGAATAGAAAATAGAGTCAAGACATTGACAAGGTTAGAAATAATGATTTGTATTTGAAATAACATTGTTTTTACATCAAACTTTGCTTTCATCAAAGAATCCTCCATTTGCAGCAATTACAGCATTGCACACCTTTGGCATTCTAGCTGTTAATTTGTTGAGGTAAGCTGGAGAGATTGCACCCCACGCTTCTAGAAGCAGCTCCCACAAGTTGGATTGGTTGGATGGGCACTTCTGGCGTACCATACGGTCAAGCTGCTCCCACAACAGCTCAATGGGGTTCAGATCTCCATTACCAATAGAATACCAGCTGCCTGCTTCTGCTGTAAATAGTTCTTGCACAATTTGGAGGTGTGTTTAGGGTCATTGTCCTGTTGTAGGACGAAATTGGCTCCGATCAGGCGCTGTCCACTGGGTATGGCATGGCGTTGCAAAATGGAGTGATAGCCTTCCTTATTCAGAATCCCTTTTACCCTGTACAAATCTCCCACCTTACCAGCACCAAAGCAACCCCAGACCATCACATTACCTCCACCATGCTTAACAGATGGCGTCAGGTATTCTTCCAGCATCTTTTCATTTGTTCTGCGTCTCACAAACGTTCTTCTTTGTGATCCAAACACCTCAAACTTGGATTCATCCGTCCACAACACTTTTTTCCAGTCTTCCTCTGTCCAATGTCTGTGTTCTTTTGCCCATCTTAATCTTTTTCTTTTATTAGCCAGTCTCAGATATGGCTTTTTCTTTGCCACTCTGCCCTGAAGCCCAAAATCCCGCAGCCGCCTCTTCACTGTAGATGTTGACACTGGTGTTTTGCGGGTACTATTTAATGAAGATGCCAGTTGGGGACCTGTGAAGCGTCTGTTTCTCAAACTAGAGACTCTAATGTACTTATCTTCTTGCTTAGTTTTGCAACGCGGCCTCCCACTTCGTTTTCTACTCTGGTTAGAGCCTGTTTGTGCTGTCCTCTGAAGGGAGTAGTACACACCGTTGTAGGAAATCTTCAATTTCTTAGCAATTTCTCACATGGAATAGCCTTCATTTCTAAGAACAAGAATAGACTGTCGAGTTTCAGATGAAAGTTCTCTTTTTCTGGCCATTTTGAGCGTTTAATTGACCCCACAAATGTGATGCTCCTCGTGTGCTCCTAGTGTATATATATATATATATATATATATATATATATATATATATATATATGTATGTATATATATATATATATATATATATATATATATATATATATATATATATATATATATGTATGTGTATATATATATATATATATATATATATATATATATATATATATATATATATATGTATGTATATATATATTGTATAGATGGATGTCTCTGCAGTGTGTATTTATGCTAGTTTTTAGAGACTCTCTGTAACAGTATTTTGAGAATCTGGTGTTCTGTATTGAGTATTTTTCAGTGTTCTGGTTCTGCACTGTTCACTGAAGACCGTTTTCTGATAGATGTGTAAAAGAGCATTATTTAAACAGAGGCTCTGAGAGAGCACTTTAAATACCGTCTCGCTTTTATCTGAGCTTAAAGCTCCGGACAGACAAGAGAAAATGATAGGTGATGTCCATCACTCTCAATTACACACATTAATCTCCGCTCTCGCGCTCTCTCGCACTCTCTCCCTCTTTCTCTCTCTCTCTCTCTCTCTCTCTCTCTCTCTCTCTCTCTCTCTCTCACTCTCTCTCTCTCTCTTTGACACTCTGCTTCTTTCTCTTTCTCTCTTTCTCTATTTGTATTCTCTCTATCAGGCAGAAGTGCTGTAGCGACACTTAAACCATTGTTGGGTAAAGAGCTTTAGTGGGTTTTTATCACTGGTTTACTGAGGAAAATTCAATATTTGAGCAAAACCTGCTTTTCATACTCTCGATGCTCTGAGTAGCTCAGCAATCTAATCTTGCGTCATGCTGCTTCACCATCAGCAGCCGGAGTCAGAGCGAGCACTAAGCATCCCTCTTGCCATGCTCTCTCTGGGTGGGTAGGTGGCGCTCTTTGCTCTCATCAACTCCATCGTTTATGTGGTCATATTTTCCATCCGAGCAATGTGTATAAATCAGGATCTGTTATACCAGTAATTTCAGAGGAAACAATAAATGAAGAGATGTCCCAATACTTATGTCCTCTTTAACCAGCTGCGTTACCAGTATAAAGAATGTTTTTTAATGATAATATTGTGTTTTTTTGTAGAAAAACTCTGTCAAAATGTATCACAGTGCCTTAGAGGTATCAATGAAAATATTATTTTATATTACACTACGAAATACAAATATTAATTTTATTTATTTTCTCACAGATCTGTATTCACTGTATTTCTTTAAACAGTGATCTTTCACAGCTTCACTTCATTTACATCTTTTAATACAACCGAAAATAAACCAGTACCATGGAAGCCAATACACATCAATCACTCACACACACACACACACACACACACACACACACACACTCAGTTCTTTTATAGTCTTTATTAAAGGAATATAAATAGCGAGTCTCTCGCTGGGCAGGAGTGAAGACTCATGTCTTTATTAAAGCTCATGTTTACACTCTGTTTCATTGGCTGTATAAATAAGAGCTGGAGCCGCTTTTACTGCTTTCTTATTGCATTCAGACTTTCATTTTTGCTTTCAGACCCAGAACTGTAATTTACTGATGCAGCTCCGCAGCTCGAACCCGGACACAGGAAGTCTCGTAGATTAACGGTGTCTCGGGTTCGACTGCAGGAGAAAAGCTGGGACTGGGTTGCCAGATTTACTCCCGTTAAATCCAGCGCTGTGGAACTGGAATAAAGCACCCAATCAGCTCCAGACCTTCAGCAGGGTGAAGCTCGTCTTCAGAGCGCTGCCGGAGCGACCCGGCTGAGGAGGTGATGGAGATTCATCAGCCTCTCTGAGCTCACTGCTCCTCTCAACATCAGCAGCCTTTAAACTGTAGAGGAGAGTCTGAACTGTATTAATTGATATGTATTGATAAGGCAGGTTTACCTATAGCAGAAACACTGATGTTATTTAATGAATTCACAGATATATCAGTCTGCACTCTCATTTAACCAAGATTCATGTTCTTCATTGTTTCATCCTTTAATCTACGTTAATCAAAGTTCAGTTAGTTTTGGTTTCACAATGCAGACTGAACACACGTCGTCTCCTTATACTTGACTCTGATTGGTTAGTAGATTCGTGTGTAGGTAATAGTTTGAGTGGTTTTTACAGGTTTTGTGCAGCAGAATCAGAGTAACCGATTCCCCTCAGATACATTTAATCTACAGTTACAGTAGATACAGAATCCCCAGTATAATCTGTTATACCTGTACTGCTGTGATGCGTCTGCACACTGAGACACAACACTTCTTCTTTTTCTTTTTACCTGCTTCAACTTAACATCATTTTTCTTAAAGTCCAAATGATTTAAAAGATTTTTGTGCTGGATGAGGTAGATTCATTTGCGTTGTGAATATTGTGCATGAGCACATTGTGATGAAGCTGAAACTATATATTGCGCAGCTCTAAACCATTACTACAGAGAGAGAGAGAGAGAGAGAAAAAGAAAGAGAGAGAGAGGGATGGTAATAAATCACTGTCATCCAGATGTGTCTGTTTTCTCAACCAGAACAAAAGCAGTATGTGTGAGGAGGCCTGTGTAGCTAAATCCAGATCCCCACCCCCTTTTTTACTTCAAATATTCTCCATCAAATATTTCACAATCATGTGATAAAATTAGTCATTTAAACATTTATTATATATTTAAACATTTAAATATACAGTACCAGTCAAAAGTTTGGACATCTTATTCAATGTTATTTCTTATACAAAATTATTTTCCTACATTATAAATAAACAGTATAGTGATCTATCAGATAATGAAGGAACACATATGGAATCATGTAGTAACTTAAGTGTTTAAAACAAACACTCTACAGGACCTCTCTTTCTACAGGACCTCTCTCTGCAGGACCTCTCTCTCTCTGCAGGTGCTTCCTGTAGTATCTGTCTATGATTCCTGTAGGTTTTGATGTGAAGCTTCACAGCCATTCTCAGATCTGCGGGGGGTGTTATATATTTATAATAAGAAAGTAATTATAAGAGCTGTAGGTGTGATATGCTGGTTTATGTCTCTGTAATGGATTTATAACATGTGGAGATGGAGTATTGATGGATGTTCAGGTTTCCTGTAAGATGGAAATTACATTTTTGTTTTGTTTTATTTTCTCATCAGTTGATCCAGTCAGCCAGCTGAGACCAGATATCAAACAGGAACACTATGAGTCTACAGAGCCGTGGCTTCTCATTGGAGGACAGAAGAGACCAATCAGCCACCTACAAACCATGGTAACCACTGCTACTTAATGGGCTTGTAATTTAGGATAGAGGATAAAGGGTAGAAGAGCGAGAGTTTCCTCTGTTGTACAGGATAAGTTGATCAGAGTTTTCAGCTTCAGAAACCACAAGTTAACAAACAGCTCCTCAGATAAGAGTATCTAAATACTTCAGAGTATTTAGGTTTGTATAACACTGTTTTTAAGTTTCTACATGATTCATTATGTGTTCCTTCATAATCTGATAGATCACTTCACTATTCTTTTACTATGTAAAAAAATCTTGGAAATTAAGAAAATGTCATGATATATTATAAATTATTCTGTTATTTAGCTTAATTTCTGTTGCCAAATATTTGGTTCATCCCTAATATTGGGTAAATATTGGGAATTGTAAATTATTTGATACTAAAATACAATAACTGCAGTTTTAATGTTGAGATTTATTAATGCTCTGGTCTCTGGTTGTAAATTTTAAATGTGGTAAATATTTTAACTTTATTTCTATAGAAAGGGAGGAAATGGAACGTCTGCTTCTATATATATAAACACAGTTTTAATTTTAATATCTGAAGATATTTAATAATCAGCTCTTTTCAGTTAAAGACTGGGAGATTATTTATACGCCAGGTGGCTTTAATTATGCTATCAACCAATCAGCTGCTCCGTCTTTAAGAGGCTGTTAACCTGTTATGAATGTAATGAGTTGTGTAATTGATGTATTTGGTTTGCAAATGTTGCTGAAAGTGGAGAAACAGCAGGAGACTAATGAGATTCTCACTTCTCTGCTTTTTTTTAATCTTTTTCATCTTAAGAAGATGATTTATTTTAATTTATTCTGAATTTAGAAAGAGATGCACAAAGTATAAAGTATAGAGTATGAGACAGTGGTGTCCCAAAAGTCATAAAGTGTTTATTCAGGGGAGAGCTTTGGAACGCCCACACCTGTACATGTTGTGAGGTGTTATCTTGTGAGTGAGGTTGAATTCTGTCAGCATGCTCATGGCAAGGTGAGGTGAATTATGGGAGTTGGAGTGAGGCCTGATAGTGAGCACCAGATGGAGTTAACATTCCTGGATCTACAGTAGTGTCCTGTGTACCAGAAATATGTCAAAGAATGCATTACCATCCACAGTGGACACCACAGTGTGTGGTAGTTATTGTGACCGGCAGTGTCTGGCTAGAATTATCCATGCGAACGCACCTGTCCCATGACATTTGTCATGTCAGTTCTAAATAATTGGTTAGAGGAGTTTAAAACCCCAGTATTGATCTGTGGAACTGTGTTCTCTAGAAAGATGATGAAGCTGCATACAGATGGGAATGATGGGAATGAAATCCTCACAGCAATTCTTTTCCAAACCCTAACCCAACCTTTTTCCCGGAGTATAAACTCTGTTTAATGTTCTTAATTTCCGTAGAAAGGATGAATGAACAGGAGTCCCAATACTTTTGTCCACATGTGGATATTTATCATGTATTTTCTGTAAGCAGATCGTTTTTCTCTGGTTTAGGGAAATCCTGCATCACTGGAGCTTCTGATTGAAGCAGAGGGAGAACAGCTGCAGCTCATCCTGCAGAAAAACGAGTGAGTTTCCCTTCATTCTCTCTCTCTCTCTCTCTCTCTCTCTCTCTCTCTCTCTCTTTGTGTATCTGTGTTTTTTTTTGGTATATAAATGGGTGTGTATAGATGAGTGTATTGCTGAGGACACACACCGTCCTCTTCACCTGCACACAGATGGAGCTTCACCTCTGTTGCTCGGTTTGGTTTTCTGGATCAAAACCTCGTAAAACCAGAATAAATCACAGAACCAGTTAAGGGTTTAGACTGGGTGTTGGAATCACAGAGGGATACAGTTTATTATGAAATGTTGGTCATGATAACAATGATATCACAATACTGTGATTATCTATAATACGTACTAAAGAGGATAAAATACTCTTAAATAAATAAATACCAGGAATTATGGATTTATTGGTGTCAGTTCAGTCTAACAATCAGTGTTCTTCACTGCAGGTTTACCCTTTTCATTTAATTATAGCGCCACCACTGAAGGGAGTTTTAGAGAGTTTAGAGACACATACCGATAAAGGAACGCAAATGAAAAAATATATATATATAATATTTAAATAATATTTTTATTTTGTTCCGCCATCTACTGAGGATGGAGGGGATTAGCAGCAGCATGTTTTAGATTAATTACAGAGCTTTATGTTGTTTGTGTGTAAAAGGATAGGAGTTATGGGTTTTATATGTTTGTTTAGATACATTAGATTTAGTTGTGGGTCATTATTCACCTTTAGTGTTTGGTTAGATGGTGATAAAAGTCTCCACAAGCAGAACTGCTGCTCTTTTGTTGGTCATTTACTCTCTATCATGTTCTAAATACAGTTTGTTTATTATTATGATTATATCCTGGCCTCGTAACTCCACCCCCAGTGCTGCTACAATGCTGAAGAATGCTGAAGGAATAAAGGATGATGTAGGAACATGGAACATGTGGGTTCCTTCATAGTTTTGATGTAGAAAATAATAAAATAAGAACATTAAACAGGTATTGAATAAAGCAGGACATGCTCTAATCGAGCAGATGAGTTTCAGCAGTTTATCTACACTAAAGATAAGGAGTCCGTATCTAAAGGTGGACATCAAGGCTTTACATTATCCCGTAATTCATGCATTTTCCTTTTTATCCTCACTGCAAATTGAACAGAGCTGAACCTGCTAAAGTCTCTCCACCACGTCCTTCAACTCTCCTCCATCTGCCTCCCAGATTTAAGAGGGACTTTTATAATGGAAGCAGCGTAACACACTTCACACTAACTGATATTCAGAGATACTGGAGAGCCTGGTTCTTTTCATTCTCTTCACTTGACCTGAAAAAGAGACAGATCTCTTCATGTCCTGCCTTTCATCTCCTGTATGAATCATTACTCTGAGATCTTCTTCTTCTTTTTCTCAGGATGTGATTTTCCTTTTCTCTGTTCAGTCAGAGGGGTTAATAAATGTGATTATAAAAGAGATTATAGAGTCTCTTGAGCTGAATCGGTTAATGTGATAAGAGTGATGTAGGATAAGTGATTTGATTTGGTGAAACTGTATATAAATATTATTGAGACGTGATGATTTTATTCTCCTTCTTTCTTTAGAAATTAATCCAACACTGTCCATCACTCTGTCAAATTTGCAAAAAAAAAAAAAAAAAAAACAACACACATTTTGTAGACCTGCTCCTTCCCCCATCACAGAGCACACTTTTAGTCACTTGATCACTTTACGTGACTGGAGTATCAGAATTATGTCTGGATTAGACCAAATCACATAAAAATGCAAATATAAACACACCCAAGACTCATTAAAACAAATCTAATCACTCAAACCACTTCAGTTATATTAGTGTAAACATAGCTGTCCCAATACAACCCAATGGACGGCGTGAGGCTCGTGAAGCTCGTTTGCTGTGTAGTGTAATTTACTGAGCGGTCAGAGAGGTCTGAAGCAGCAGAGTTAGAGAACAGGGTGGTTCTGGGTAATGAGATCAAACCCGGGTCATTATCAGACTCAGACAGCGGAACTGGAAACACCTCAGTTTAGTGATGTGAAATTATATTTGACAGAGAATAATGAGAAAGTTCTGTAATAATGTGAAGAGTGTGATTTTACTCATTAGAGACTGCTCACCTCATTCAGAAGCTCTGGATCCATTTTTCTCCAGGATGATCAGAACTGCAGTCAGTCAGATAAAACTCTGAGACTCTACAGATTTACTGAATACAGTCTCTACTCTCAGGATCTGGCAGACAGGAGACGAGGAGTGAGGATCTGATGATGAGTCTTTATTAAAGAGGGACAATCAAAAAGATCAGATTAAAACAAGAGTCAAAAATACAACAAATAGGATCAAGGAGGAAGGAGAATCAGTCGATACAGAAAAACAATGACTGAGACAAACAATCGTATACAATATAAAATAAAAAGATCATGCACTAAAATAAAAAATAAACAATGAAATGAACCACTTTGTCTGTCAGACGGAACCAGAGCAATACTCGGCAGGAATGCAGTGGGAAGGAGGTGTATGTAAAGTCAGGTGCATTTTGGGTAATAGACACTCTGGACACTTTAGAAAGTACATATATATATATATATATATATATATATATATATATATATATATATATATATATATATATATATATATATATATATATATATGCATGTTTATAAAGAATTCTGATTATTCTGATAGCTGCACCACGTGCATGTTGCTTTATTTATTAGTGCACTGGCTTTTTATCTGTTTGGGATCAATAACATTTACAACAGTCTGCTGGAGTTTACGGATAGTTGTTTGTTCTCAGACGGATTCAGGTGAGTCTGTTTGATTTTATCCTGTGAGAATAATGATAAATCTGATCTGTATTAAGCAGCTCCAGGTTACAGACACAGCATTACACCGGGGGTTTTATTGTTATGGCTGTATATTGTAGTTATACGTTGCATTTTGATTCTCAGAGCTGATGAGGAGTTTCTCTGGTCAGACTTGTTCGGCTGAGCTGAAGGAAACAGTCTGAGTGTTTGCTTCTCTTCAGAATTATTTTATCTGCAGATGTTTAGAGTTCAGTCGGGAAAAAACAGAAGAAGAAAGAGTTCATGCAAAAACGAAGAGAAACAGAAAAGCAGGTGATTCAGGGCCGTTTCCCATGGCAACACCAGTCCCTGTCAGGAGGGGGAGAGGGAGAGAGAGAGAGAGAGATAAAGATGGAGGGAGAGGGGGAAGAATATAGAGAGACAGATGAAGACAGCAGAGACTGGGGACAGTGATTATGTAAGATCCTCGGCCACGGTGGACAGAGAGGACATGTTATTATAAAAGTGAAGTGACATCCAGACATGTGTCTCTGTGTGTGTGTGCGTGTGTATTTGTGTGTGTGGCTGAGTGTGGGGGTCTAGTTTCAGCTGTTAACAACCTCAGCATTTCACCTGAGAGAGAAACTATATATATATATATATATATATATATATATATATAGAGAGAGAGAGAGAGAGAGAGAGAGAGGTAATGATCTCACCTGAGGTAGAGTATTAGAGTTATTTATATGTAAAGTATTTATTCTATAGTATTTCAGATATTTGTTTTGTTAGTCAAAGGTAAATTATTAATTATTCTTTATTAAACAAGAAAAAATACAGTAGGTTTTGCAGTTTTTCTGTTTTATTAATGTTTTTTATGAAGAGCATTTAAAGTCTGGATTTGTAGTTTATTGCTATTAAACACAGTTTATCCTGCTTTTGTTGGAGTAACTGTCTCTACTGTCCAGGGAAAACCATGTACTAGATTTTGGAACATTGCTGTGAGGATTTGAGTGTTAGTGAGGTCAGGATGTTGGATGATTAGTCTGTTTTTAGTATAGTAGTGTGTTTGACTGAATGTAATAGAAGGGAACAGAATTAAAGTATGAATAATTAATATCTTGTGAGATATTATAAAACTACATCAAATCAAACGGGATTAAAGAGGGTGATTTATCATTTTCTATGACCTGGGAAACCCTGACTGTATTATTTAGTGCTTGTGAGTGAATCCTATCAGTACATACACTTCAGCACTTTCTGTTCTAAACAGACTGGATCACACTGTAATGAAGTGTTTATCATTTATATTTCAGTTCTCAACACAGAAATGGTTCTTAATATTTTACATTTTAAATTGGTGGCAGATTGTGGTTGATGTTATATTGATGCCACTTTTCAATGGCAGTAAATTGCATACAGTACACAGTCCTCTTCTCTACATCTGCATCTAATCAAATTCCTTTTAATCTTCACATCCACATGTCCTACTTTCTTTCATTTCCTGCAAAAATATGCCAGAAATAATCCTAAACTAACACTCGAGCTCGTAGATATGGTGTTAGATGGTCATTAAGGAGAGCTCTCAGTGACAGCACTGCAAAAAATCACTTTAGTATTTTTAATTATTAATATTTTTCAACCCTTTTTTTAAAAATCAAAAGTGCCGCACCGTACAGATCTGCCCCAGTTCTGTATCAGAGGAACAGAAGAGACAGTGTGAGGCAGAGGGTCTGGTGTGGGGTGTGGTTTTGAACACTGTTTGCGTGGTGTTGTGTTCTATACCTGCCAGTCAGGGTTGTGGAAATGGGAATGGCGTTAGGCTGATCCAGAGGATAAAACCCACACAGGTTACTGTGACATACCGTATAATAATTACAGTTCTAATAAGAAATGACTCGCTGAAGCTCTGCTTTCTGTTCTTAAACTCCTTAATATCTGTTGATCCTGATCATCCTGTTACTATAGAAAATCTGTTCTTTTATATTTTATGTATTAATTCTGCATAAATGTACATCAAGCCTTATAATTAATATATACACAAATGATGGTAATTAATGTAATTAGTATTATTTGTATAAACTTGTTCAGTAAAGACTGTTTTTAGAAATATTAGAGTTTATCTGGAACAGTTTATTGTTTCTGCAGAGTTTCTGTGTTTATCTGTGAGTCGAGTTCTTCATCAGGAGTCTGAGAACATTCATCCAACATCATTAACCTGCTCTACTGATAACATCCCCCCCCCACCTCCTCCACCCACCTTCAACTCCTCCACCCACCTTTACCTCCTCCACCCCTAACAAACACCCAACAACCCTGCTCTACTGATAACATCTCCAACCACCTTCACCTCCTCCACCTCTAACTCTAGCTCCTCTACCTCCTCCATCTCCTCCACCCCAGACCCAGCTTTCCACCTCTCCACCTCTTCATTCCTCCTCCTCCTCACTCCTCCTCCTCACTGCTCCTCCTCCTCCTCCTATCTGCTCCTCCTTGTCCTCACTTCTCCTCACTCCTTCTCCTCCTCACCTCTCCTCCTCCTCCTATCTGCTCCTCACTTCTCCTCCTCCTTCTCCTCGAGACGCCGCTCTGTTTTTTACATTCCAATTATTTCCAGCTTAAAGCTCTAATTAATACAGCAGACCTTCCAGCATCTCTAATTAATTACACAGACCTGTTAACACCACCATCCCCCACTAACAAAATCCCCACCTCCAGGACACGGTGTGTGTGTGTGTGTGTGTGTGTGTGTGTGTATGAGAGTGTGTATGTGTGTGTGTGTGTGTCATTATAACTTTTAGTAAAATGTGTTTTGGGGGGGGGGTAGTGCACTATAGGACTCTGTGGGCGTGGCCTAAGCTTTTGTTCGTAATGGCTTTTTTAGTTTTTCCCCTTACATTACTTTTACTTTTATACTTTAAGTAGTTTTGAATACAGTACTATTTTTAAACACTTTTACTTAAAGAGTAAAAAGCTTGAGTTTATTCTTAAACTTCTACAGAAGTATTTTATTAAACTCTAGTATCTAAACTTTTAACTACAGAGTAATGAATGGAGATACTTTTCACACGTTTGATTCTTGCTGGACTGAACTGTTAGCAGGTCTGTTTTAGTGTAATAGTTCAGAGTATTGCTACAGTATCTGTGGTTTGGTTTCAGCGCTGTTTTCTCAGTATCTCCTCTTATTCCCTCTCTCTCTCTCTCTGTTCTGGTTTCAGTGGGGTTTAGTTGGTGTTGTTCCGTATGCAGTAATTTATGAACATGGCTCAGGTCTGGTCTGTATGAACAGAAACAGTAGAGCAGAGAGTGAGACCTGCTGCTGTTTTCTGCTCAGGCTCAGCGCTGGTCACCTGTCTGGCTCTCCTCTCAGGAAGTGATGGATTATGGGAGCGCGGGGCGACTCGCCCGGGTCTCTCTCACGCTGGAGGAAACAAGGAAGTGAAGGAGCTCCGGCGGATCATAAATTCAGCCTGTCTTCTCCTGCGAGCGTGGCGAGCATCACCGAACAGATCAGCTGATGAATTCACTCTGCTTTATTTCCCTTCCTTCTCCAGGAGCCTGGAAGTTAACGGAGTGTTCTGCTGAATTTTATCTGCAGGATCGTTTGTCTTCTGAACGTGAAACATGTTTCACATTAGGCTAAGTGATGCTGTGTGTCCTGAAGTGTGAGAACTCTGTAATTGCTGCTAGCTGGACCTGCAGGCAGATTTAAGTGTTTTTGTTGATATTTGGGTGTAAGATTTACGGGGTGTAACGGTGTGTGAATTCCACCCATATTCTCTCAGTACAGATGTTACAGTTTGGTTCATGCAGTCGTGTGGAGAATATGTGGGAGTGCTTGTGTGAAGATCGATGAGCGTAATGTTGAGCCATATTTCACAAATACTAGAAGTTCATATGGAGAAATCTGTAAGTAAGTTATCAACCTGCTACACCACACTTAGCTCCAGCTGACTGGCGTCTGTAAGTGATGATTCCTTTATATCATCCCTCCATCCTTCTTCTTTTCCACATCTTCCTGGTTAGGGCTATGGTGCTCTACAGCCTACATGCAATAAATTGACCCTCATGAACAGAGCTCCATCCACTGCAGGGCACCACAGTAAAACTGTTGTTAAAGAGGGAATTCATCCATACTGTGGAACTGATGGAGGCGGGAGGCAGCTGGAGAACCCAGAGGAAGCCACGCTGAGAAAAACACACAGATATTTTATTATCTTCCCTGGAAACAGCAAATATTGCATCAAATATCTGCATGATGAATCAAGTCTGTGTGAGTAGCTCTAAATACTGTAAGATTGTCTGAAAAAATGCCTAAAATGCAATTATAGTAAACTCTGTATCAACAAAAATATTTTAAATACTGAACACAGGTGTTTAATTCAGTCCTGGCTGTGCAGTCTCTCTGTATACACTCCAGCGTGGGACTGTAATAGAATAGAATATAATAGAATAGAATGTCACCACTGCAGTATGATAAAGATGAAGTGTCTGATCAGATAAAGCTATAGAGGTTTACATAAAACCACCAATACTCTACTGACTCTATAACTGCAGAGATCCACGACTGATGTTAGAGCTGGAGAAGGTTTTCTGTTGGTTTAGATTTCATATGCCTGTGTGATGTGTAGGTTGTGTGTTCTTATCCAGCCTCAGTTCTGGAGATGATTCAGTTTGACAGATTACAATAGTCCACAATAGGATATCCTTCAAGATCTCCTCAGGCAATCACTCAGTCCAGTCTTCAAGACTCTTAATCTCCTCTGTCTTCCACTGTTTCCTGTCCAGCAGTGCAGATTAAAGTCAGGGCTGTTAAAGATCCTCTCTGACCAGCAGAACCAACGAGACGCCGGGGTGGAAAATCTCAATCCTGAGGGTTTTAAACCCAGACTGCTCTTCATCATCTGCTGAAGATCCACCGTCAGATCAGCAGTCCGGAGGCTGGGGGGCAGGCTGGGGTGGGGGGGTGAATCACTGAAGCATTAGTTAAATCTGTTTCTGACAGGTTTTTGTGTTTGTATTCGTGTCTCTCTCTGTTCCACATCCTGTCCTCAGTCTCACACTCAGCCTGAACTCCACTCTCAGCACCCCCAGTTCTGCTGCTGGGTGGACGTCCGTCAGTCTGTCCCTCTCTGCTGATTCAGTGCCGGAGGACAGAGTTCTTCTCCAGCTCTTTTGAGGGGGAGCAGGACGGCGTCCAGAACCGACCCGAGCTGATTCAAAGAAAAGAGAAAAAAGAAAAGTCTTGTTTTGAGTCCAACTGACCAGAAAACCATTTCCCTCCCGCTGAAGAGACTGGCGTCTCTACTGAGGACATTTAATATCCAACACCAGAGCTCTGATTTTATCAGAGAGTAATTTCTTTCCCGTTTGTTCGTTAATTTCGGGAGAGTTGAGTTAAAGCAGCGTTGAGTTAAAGCAGGGTTGAGTTAAAGCAGGGTTGAGTTAAAGCAGGGTTGAGTTAAAGCAAAGGGTTGAGTTTAAGTAGGGGGTCGAGATGTTGAAAAAAATCGATGGCTCATCAATTAGAGAACAGGGAGATGAGCTGAGTTTCCACACCTTCCCCTGCTGATGGTCCACCAGGACCTTCTACTACAAACCAGATAACATGATCAACCCTCTCTCACTTTCTCTCTCTCCCTCTTTTTTCTTTTACTCTCTTACTTTTTTGCTTTCTCTTGTTCTCTTTAACTCTTGTCCCCTCACTATTTCTCCCTCTTTCTCTCATTTTCTTTTTATATTCTTTCTCTCTCATGTATAAAGAAGATATGTGGGCGTGGTCTGCGCTGTGGTTAGTTACCATTCCATCTTAAATGGTGCAACAGACCGAATAGACTGGAGCATTAAAGTTAAAACTAAAATATAAAATAAAATAAAAACTAATAAAAGCTGATTTCAGCTCCCAATCAGAGGAATTAAGGAATAATTAATTGCTGCATCACCTGCCCACCCCTTTCTGAATACATATGATAAGAAACCCTAAAGTTCACTAGTTAATCAGCAGCAGCAGCAGCAGGTAGGTTGCTGAGCTTTAGATCTCCACTGTTAAAACTTTATATATCAGTGTATCGGTTCTTGAAGGGTTTCCCATTTATTTCATTACAGGGAGAATTTCTCTTCTAACTCTTTTAACTCTGTTTTAAGGGTTTAAAGGATTACACTCTAAACACTCATGTGTTTATGATATTTAAACATTTTGATATCACAGCAGTGATATACACAATTTATTTATTTGTTTGTTTGTTTGTAGATATCTGCTTGTGTTCTGGTAAAATCACGTTAAAGGTTTATCTCTTAAGCTGATAATTCTCTCGTGTGAGTCTCTGAAGTGTGAGAGGACCTGGCTGCGGCTCCTGATCTCAGATCAGTCACAGTTCCAGAGGTTTTCAGGATCAGTCCTCTGATTGGTGTAAACAGGCGGTATAGAGTCGTCAGCAGAGCAGAGCGTCTGAGTGAGGAGCGGATAGTGAGCTGTGAGTCGGGAGGGAAATTTGTATTCCGTCTCTCTCTGGGTGAAAGAGGCAGCGAGGCAGGCGGGTTCTATTAAACAGAGAGCTGATCTCTTATTCATGCATTTGTTTCGCTTTAAGAAAAACAGGTTTGATTGTTTGAAGCTTCTCAGCCTCTCGTTATTCCAGAATAAAGCGTGTCGGAGTATAGATGCACTGGAGCGCTGAGCTCGATCCCTCCGCTTCTGCAGAATTTACACCTCAAAGCCTCACATTAAACTCACCTTTCCTGAAAAATCACCGTTTATTGAACATCTAAACTCCTGAAAGCAGATTAAATGCTGGGCTTAGTGAGAGCCGGAGCCTCACACCGCTTCCACAGATCCGTCTCCATCCTGAGCGTACTCTGGACTGATCTCACTGAGATTTATGGAGTTCCAGAGCAGAAGGTCACAGAAGACTTATCCTCATTTTAAGAGTTTTTATATGATAGATTAGCGGAGTGGATGAGTATCTGATGTTGTATCTACACAGTATAGTAATACTCTCTGAGTCTGAGCTTCTCTGTTTATAAATCGAGTTAGTCTGTTGTGTCTGAATGAAGCGAGATACACTCTTCATCCAGTTCATTCTCAAAGTCACGCTTTCAGTTTTACACAAATAGGAAAAAAGTAGGGATGCACTGCAGTGGGAATTCTGGGCCGATGTTGATGTACATTAACTAAAGTAAGAGACCATTTAAAAATGATGGGTTTCTTTGATTTTACAAAATTAAAAACCTCTGGAATATAATCAAGAGGAATCACAAACCATCAAACCATCAAACTGAACTGCTTGAATTTTTGCACCAGGAGTAAAGCAGCATAAAGTTATCCAAAAGCAGTGTGTAAGACTGGTGGAGGAGAACATGATGCCAAGATGCATGAAAAAAATCTGTGATTAAAAATCTGGAATATTCCACCAAATATTAGGGGTGTCACGATCTCGATATTTTATCGAAATCGAATCGAAATGAGGTCACGATCTCGAGTATCGAAGTCAAAAAGAGGATCGACGATCCCTCCCGCGCGCGCTACGCAAATAGCGCAGCGCGCTACGCAAATGGCGCGGCACCAACACAGCGCATCCTATTCATTTAAATAGAGATAGCCACTGCATGAGCGCAGTCGGCGGGAGTGTGATCACTGTTTTTATCTGTCCAACGGGGGAGGGGGGGGCGAGGGGAGGGCGCGCAGGTTTTGTATCTGTATCTAACGGAGGGGTGGGTGCGCGCAGGTGAGAGCGTGTGAACTCGCTGAAATGCGTGTGTCAGTGTGACTTGAGAACACTGACTATAGATCACAGTGAGGTGGATTAAAAATCTTAAACTTATAATTGACTACACCTGTTGCTTTCCATTGAATTAAAAAAACATCTTTCTCTCAGATAAAGTAAACACAAGCGTGTTTCTGACTAAAATAAAAGCTTTTCAGGAGAGATATAAGTTATGTGTAAATATTTATAAGACAATACCCACATCACTTATCTAACCAGCCTGTACTGATTTCTGCCCCCCAATAATGCTTTCAATAACCTCTTGTAACCCCTGGGAGCCAGGGGTTACACTCTAATAGCCTTTAATAGTCTTCAGTAGCCTTTAAAAGACTTACCTGGCGGCCGTGTCCACTAAACTCCGTAGTTATAAACATCCTGAGGTTAGCAGCGCGCTAACTGACCTGTTTCTAATGTAATCCGAGCAGTGACTGCGTGTCGGCTGTTCTAACCTGCTGCTGTTAGCTGCTTGGGCTGAAAGATGAACTGTAGTGAGCTGTATTATCCGGTTAGTGGGGTTAAAACCTTTATTTGTTTACAGAAACAGTAAAAACGGACTGGCTGAGCTCTGTAGCCCGTGGCTGGGCTGTACTGAAGTAGTGACTGAGTGAAGAGAGCGGGGCTTGTGCTGCTGCAGCTCCGACTAGTGGTTGGATGAAGAACTGCAGCTTCATGTAATGAGCAGTTTCACCAGCCATCCACACACAGCTCTGATAAACTGCTTGTTTTAATAGTGCACACTGTTGCTACCAAAAAAAGTCACTAGATGGCATTACCATATATATCTTAATAAATAATAATAATAATATTTATAATATTTATAATAATAATAATAATAATAATAATAATAATAATAAATATATTATTTAAATTTTATGAGGCATAAAATAATAACAAGAAAAAAAAACAAGAAAATCGAGAATCGAATCGAATCGTGACCCTCAAATCGAAAATGAAATCGAATCGAGGATTTAGAGAATCGTGACACCCCTACCAAATATTGATTTCTGAACTCTTAAAACCTTATGAATATACTTTTATATTCAATAATATTCTTTAAATTATTTGAGGCCTGAAAGACAATTTAATGATGTGGAGGTCTGGACTCCTGATGTATCTGCTGAAATATGAATAACTAGTAATAATAGTTTTTTTACTGGCAATTAAATAAATGAATTAGTTTTCTGCACAGTGTGGCAGTTCCTCAGGCAGTGATTAAGGTTATTCTGGGGCTACACAGTGTTTTAAATGTAGATTTTTTATTGACTGCAGTTCACACTGTGCTGGACTCCGTGTCCTCCACCTTCATTACAGAGTTTGGGATATTCCTGGATTTCATTGGCAGATGTCAGAGATGGCGTCCCCCCCGTCTTTCTGCAGGAGCCGCGACTTTCAGTCCACCTTAATAACCCTCACACAGCCCCTACAGTGTTCCCTCACCAGCCACAACATTAAAACCACTGACAGCTGAAAAACATTGATTATCGTGTCTCTGTGGCAGCTGCCATGAGCCGGGTGTGTTAGAGAGCTCAGCCTGTGAACAGTCTGTTCCAGCAGAGACAAGCTGAAGCAGAAATGAGACACTTTAACATGAACTGTATTCATTATGATGATATGATGAGTGGATCAGAACATCTCCTGTCCTGTGGGATCTTTTCAATATTCTACACTCAGATCCATTAAACGGTTAAACTGGTTTAAATTTAGAGCTGAAGTGAAGTAATTCTGTTCACATCTGGTGTTTGATGTTAATGACTGAACTCTGATCTGAATGAGTTCAGGTCTAATCTGCTGTCAGAACTGGGTCAGTACAGCAACCAGGCCTGTCCACACACACACACATGCGGGAGAGAGTGGTAACACCATGGGCCAAAGTAAAGAGGCGAGAGGAAGTTCCCGCTGGCTGGACGGGGGGGAGGGGCTGATGTTGGGCTGTGAGGGAATCCGTCTGATTGGCTGATTCTCTGTGTGATTATTTATATTAGATTATAATGTGACAGTGATTGTTGGCAGGCACTGAAAACACTCCAGATCCTTTTATCAGCCTGAGTTTATTAAATGCTCTGTGGGTCGTTTTCATTCTTTAATCAGAGTGTAAAAATCAGACGTTAGCAGCTGTTAGCCGAGCTCGCGGAGGATTGGTGCTGATTGGTGAGAAAGTGATCTTGGGATTGTTGAGATGTGATCTGAGAGCAGCGGAGGAAGACGCTGGCATGATGCGCGGGGTAACGGCTTCCACATGAGGAGAATGACATCAGCGTTCAGAGAGCCAGAGACAGCCAATAAAATCAACCTGAGAACAACCCTGATCCCTGTGTGTGTGTGTGTGTGTGTGTGTGTGTGTGTGATGTAGTGGTAAAGGCATGGTAATAGTGAACAGGAAGTGTGACTGCGGCTCGGTGGTTTCATCAGCAGCTCCAGATGTCTGCAGTCTGATTGGTTGGTGTGGAACTCCTGCCTGATATTGAGTAGGTCTCTTTCTCTGCCAAAACTGGTCTGAACATTAACAGGATGGACTCAGCAACACTTCCACTCAATACCTGAAAGTGTTCTGTGTTATTCGGCTCCAGTAAGTTTTCAGCAGATCTTTTAAGTCCTGTAATTTGAGATGTGGAACCTCTGTTACAGATCTATTAAATTAACCTGATTTAAGTCTTTTTCCCAGCTCCACTTTAGCTGTTGTGTTTGTTTAAGTGTTTTAGATTTGATTTGTATTTTCTTTACAAGAGTAGTTCCATCAGCCAAATTGTAGACACAAAAATAGAAGATAAAAAAATTACATTTAGATAAGTGCTATAAGAATTTGATACAGAACAGACCTCATCACATCTAGAGCCTTGTGGATCCTGTCGGGTGGAGCCGACTTATTCTCTTGGCCATAAAAGCTGTGACCCATGTTCTAGTCTGCTGTCAGGGGGAGAGTTTCTTGGCCAGTGTGTCACTGGTGAATATTGTGTTTTGCAGTATTTGGTTTCTGGAGTTTCTCAGAATTCATACTGGTGTTTCCTTTGAGATTTTGACTGATCCAATTCTTCATGCATGAGACAAAACTAATAAAAAAACAAATTAAAATTCAATTTTAGTTTTTTTAATCATGTTCCTTTCATATCAAAATAAATATTATTAAAATGGAAAATGTTTTTCTTTTGTGAAATATAGTGATTGAAAGTATTAGCATTACACCTAGCATTACACACTAAAACTAATTAAGAGTATAATAACTGTTATCTTATTTCTGAGTGTGTTTCCAGTATGATTGCTCAGTTCTCCTCTTCACTCTTCCTTTAGAACTTTTTGATTGGTTCTTCACTCAGGCCAGTATCTCCTCACCTCTCACCGCCTGTCAGACCTTTACTCTTTAGAGCTCATCACTCTGTTATTCAGCTCATCCACAAGTTTCATATCCTCAAAATGGGTTTCCATCTTCTTTTATCATCTTCTGCTCTGACCCGGCTCGTCTGAGAGGAGGTGATGGGAGGATGTCTGACCTGTGAGAGATAGAGATTATACCCCCGGCTCTTCAGTCTGAATGGAATTGCTGTTTTTGAAAAGAAGTTTCTCTCTGTTCTGTGGAGGAGATCTGCTGAGGGTCTGAGAGAGACGTCGCCGGGTGGATATATCTCTCTCTGTGTTTATGTGTCTCACGTCTGGCAGGCAGACAGCAGGGTGATGTATCCGGGAGGACAGACGTCCCCTGAGATTATCAGAGACCTCCTGCTCTCATTCTGACATCGCCACCAAGCAGCGACCCAAACACAGACGTATCAGTCCAGAGGAATCAGAGAGACGGAGGATAAACGAGTCTAAAGCGTCAGTCAGAGGAGAGCAGACCTTCATGCAGCTCAGCTGGAGAGATATCGTCCCCCAGAAGATCTAGCAGATTAACAGAGTCTCTAACAGACTGAGGAAGAGTTCTGTTATATTTCTTATAAGACTTTATGAACAGTAATTATAGACGCTGTGTTTCAGCAGGGATGTGTTCGGGTGGTCTGATGGTAAAGCAGTGGTTATATATTGTTTTATACTATTATAATATTTAATATGTGTAATTAATGAGTGGATAAAAGTAATGATTATATCACGCTGGGATAAGACAGATTTGTTAAGGTTCTTAGTTTTGATATATAACATTATAAGATCTGGTAGTAACGGACTGTTTCACAGAGCTGTAGGAACAGGATCTGATAACAGCTCGTTCCAGAAGCTCCTGTAGAATAATGGTATTGTCGGCTGGTCTGATGGTAATGCAGTATTTATAATGCTTTATAAACATGACTTTAGTTCATTTAGAGCTGAAGTTCAGAGCTGTTCTACAGTGTCGTGTATCGACTGGTCTGGTTGTATTTGTCTGTAATTCTCAGTGAGCAGAATTTGATTATAATTCTTTAACAGTAGAATCTCTTGAGGAACAGTGGCGTGTCTGGGGGTCGGGGGATCGGGTGGTTTGGGTGGTAATGCGGTTATTTACTGGGCTGTATGAACATTACTTGGTTTATAATCCATCATATATATATATATATATATCCATCTCAAACAATTCATCCATCTCTCTCTTACTGGGAGATCTTTCTCAGACTGGTGCTGTAATTCCTCACACTGGTTTCTGCTGGTGATTCAAACACTTATTACATTTCATTAAAAATCTCTTTACTATAGTATTTATTTGAGACACACAGGCCTGATATAAGTATCGGGACACTCATAACTGTTAACTCTGAAATTAAAGTGATTAAAATGAGTTTTTACTACACTGTAAAAAAAAAAACACCGTAAAATTTACGGTAAAATACTGGCAGCTGTGGTTGCCAGAATTTTACCGTAAAATAAACAGTTGCCAAGAATTATACTGTAATATCTTTTACATGGCAACCGTTTATTTTACGGTAAAATTCTGGCAACCACAGCTGCCAGTATTTCACCGTAAAATAAACAGTTGTAAATGTATAAGATATTACAGTTTAATTCTTTTCAACAGTAAATTTCACATTCATAAACCGTTTTGTTTACAGTATATTCTTGTAAAAAAAAGTATATTACATTGTAAAAAGCCTACTGTAAAAAAAATTCTTGTCAAATTTACGGTGAAAAATTGGCAGCTGTGGTTGCCATTTTTTACCGTAAAAAATACAGTGATATTGTATATGGCTTTACAGTAAGGTATTTTAACACTTGTAAAAACAACAGTTTGAAAATGTACCAATAAAGAGGAGTTACTGTTAAAATAACGGTGAAATTGTGTATAAACTCATGGTATAGCTGAACAATTCACAACGTAACCCTGTTGCTTTTTAAGTGAAAAACTATCCATTCCACAGCATTTATTGTCCTATTTTATGGTCAATTTTTGTTAAAACACTTGGTATGTGGTTGTGCAATAATTTTGATTCTCGCTGTAAACGTGTGTTGTTAATAACATACAGTTTTAAACAGCATGATCTTTATCAAAATCATTTCATTAACTGGACTACTGCTCACTTACAGCACAGAGATGTGCTCGGAGAGTAAAATCACTTATATACTCATAGTGTAAAACCCAGCCAGGTGGATAAAACCGCTATGAAACTACATCATGGTGACTTCTCTAAACTAAACATCTAATTAACATAACCACGCCCCATAGACAGCTGCGTTACATCCCATTCAGACCCTGCGGATATCAATAAAATCCAGGAGCAAACAAACTCATTATATACAATGCCCTAATAATATCCTTCTCCTTCAATGTAATATACTTTTTTTCACAAGAATATACTGTAAACAAAACGGTTTATGAATGTGAAATTTACTGTTGACAAGAATTAAACTGTAATATCTTATACATTTGCAACTGTTTATTTTACGGTGAAATACTGGCAGCTGTGGTTGCCAGAATTTTACTGTAAAATAAACGGTTGCCATGTAGAAGATATTACAGTACAATTCTTGGCAACCGTTTATTTTACGGTGAAATTCTGGCAACCACAGCTGCCAGTATTTTACCGTAAATTTTACATTTTTTTCTCAGTGATTATACAGTAATATGCTGTTTTTAATATTACAATCTATTACCATTGCCATGTCAGTTTTTTAATTTATGGTAATTCAATGTTTATTCTACAACAATAAGCTAGTTCTTGCTTTACGGTTTATTTCTGTTGCCATTTCACAGTTTTTCACTGTAATTTTCACAGACATTTTTTACAGTATTCAATGGTGAAAAGAATATTATTCATGACAAATAAATGTAGAAATTACAGTTTTAGCCGTTATCCAAATAATATGGAAATGTATTAATGGCTTGTGTATTTAACAGTAAAAAAAAATATTAATCACAAAAAATGAATGTAGAAATTACGGTTTTGCCTGTTGAGTAAAAATACGGAAATGTAATAATGGCTTGTATATTTAACAGTAAAAACATGTATTATTCACAAAACATGAATGTAGAAAATACAGTTTTGCTTGTTTAATAAAAATACAGAAATGTAATACTTGCTTGTATATTTTACAGTAAAAACATGTATTATTCACAAAAAATGAATGTAGAAATTACGGTTTTGGCTGTTATCCAAATAATACGGAAATGCAATAATGGCTTGTATATTTAACAAAGAAAAAATGTATTATTCACAAAAAAATAATGTAGAAATTACGGTTTTACCAGTTATCCAAAAATACGGAAAATTTCTGTTATAAACACAATGCAAGAGAATTTTACATTGAAATAATGTATTTTTTCCAGAGAAAATGTGTAAAAATTAGTGTATTGGATGATATATGAATTTACGGTATTTTGTTGTTACCGAAACAGTATTTAGCCTTTTTAGCGTTTACAGTCTTTTACTGTCATGGTTTGACAGTTTTTCACCGTAAATTCTATGGACATTTTTTACAGTGTACTTTTGTTGGAGTAACTGTCTCTACTGTCCAGGGAAGATTTTCAGTCGCACTTTATAATAAATGTCTCTAATCGCTGTGTAGTTAATAAATATATATTAATAATTAATATCTATTAATAATTAATAATAGCTGTTGTTGGCACACACTGAGACTGAGCCTCCTCACAACAGTCGGGCACATCTACCCACCAAGATTCATTTCTGTTTCTGTGTCTTATTGTTTTGGGAGTGAGTTTATTATTGTTTAAATTAAGTTTGACTTTGTGGAAAAGTTTAGAGTTAATGGTTTTAACAGAGTTCGTTTGTTAAAACTAAAGGATTGAAAGTCACTCTCAGCTAAACCTGGAACTTTTAGTTGCTTTCCTCGTATATTTTCCTGTCGTTTGGATGAATTGGAGGCGTTACATCTCGTGTTCTCATTAGCTATAGAAGCCACGCTGTCTTATACATCCATCTCACCCTTCTCTCGTTAATAACTGCACCATATGTAGCCTCTAATTTCAATTAGCTGGCCATTGTTTCCCAGTTATCAATCACCGGGACTCTATAATTGGTGCAGTGTGTGCTTTGCCAGTGTGATTTGTCACTTGCACATTACCCTTGATGGAACTTTATTGATTTCTTTTGGACCCGGCTGCCCCTCAGGCATCAATCTGCAGGGAGACAGTCACCATGGTAATGGTAACGGGTGGTCCGTAATGGAGATCCTGAATGACCGGTCTGCCTCTCAATTATCGTCTGGAGGGATTCTGAGAACAAATAGAGGTTTATTATTATATGGAGGAACCGAGTTTCCGCAGCAGCACCCTGCCCTCAGGTAGCTATCCCACAAACCAGACATCACTCAGGCCATTTGCATACACTGTACCAACACCCCGGATGCCAGGTATCATATAGAAATTGGCCCACGCTGTAATTCTGCATGGTTTATGCTGATTCTCAGTCGACTCTGAGATACATCAGTTCAGCTCGACTATTTTTATGTTATATCTGAGATTATTTCAGTACTATCTCCTCCATTCACACACCTGTCACTCAAACAAAACCTCCTCCTACACCTGAAAAATCCTCTCGGCTGGTGCAGAAAGAAGTCCCGTTCTGTCTTTTGTCTCTGTGTTCTTTTTTGTTCTGCTGTTTGATTGAACAGAGACGGGTCGGCCTGGACGAGTCCCTCGCTTAGCTCACTGTTGGAAGCCGGACGTGCTTGTAAATAAAATTACGACCCGGCTGCTCTGCTTTGTTTCTCTGCTGTATTCATTCTGCCCTCATTGGCGTTGGATTTGTATAAATCAGACTGCGGCGCTCTGCTGTGTTTGTAGCTCTGGATTTTCAATATAAAACATTGAGTCTGGCTGAAATAAGAAGCTGAATTTATCACTCTTCATTAAAGAAGACTATAAAGCTTTGTTTAAAAACAAAAAGCCGAACAACTCACTGAATTGTTCTTTTAAATGTGAGTTTCCAATTGTTTCCAAACTCCGGTTCAGGAGAAGCAGAATGGATTTGTCTCTAAATACAAATGAACTCATTTTTCATTTTACACCATATTAACCATTTAAAAACAGGCTGGAGCTGCAGCGCTAACTCTCACACTTTAACCTTCAGACAGACGGCTACTGTTTACCCTGCAGAACTGTCTCACTCAGAACCACCAGCTCCTGCTGTTCACTGGTTCTGGATGATATAAACTGGTTCTGAATCGTAAAGTGTAATTTTATCCAGCATTCAGTGCTGTATCTTTATAACTAAGGCTGTATCTCTGTAAAAAAATTAGTCCTTTGAGTTTTAGAGCTGTAAAACTGACTGTGGGGTGCAGCAAGTAAGCGTTCTCTGCTGCAGTGCTGTTAGCCAATCGGAGGCGATATATTTGCATATATGAATATTCATGAGAAAGAGCCAAATCCTGTCTTTCTTCAGAGACACTAATTCAGTGAACTAAAGCAGGGCTAAACAGAAACACCAGAGCACACAGCTTCATTCATACTAGAGACACAACTATACATTTTAAAATGAATAAAAAATGATGGAATGAGATCTTTAAGTGAAACGGCTCTGACCATCAACTGAGACTAAATTAATGACGGTTTAAGTCAAAATCAAATAATTTAGGCTTTAAGCTTTCATAATTCTGCTCTGGATTCTTTTCAGAAATAAACACTACTGTTCGTTTTTGTTGTTTTTGTTTTTGTTGTTTTGTTTTGCTTGCGTTCTCATCTCCAGTGATGAATAAATTTATTGCATTGTCTTTAGGCTCCTCCCTCGGTTAGAAATGATGAAAAGTAGAATTTAAGTTTCCTCCACTTTTCTCTGCCTTTCAGACGTCTCCTCTGTTTGCTCCTGCTGTGGAGTTTTTGCTGATGCATAATTCATAAATGCAGAATAAAGAGCTCATAAAATATTGCAGTTGTCTGAGTGCAGACAGTCTCTGATTTGTCATGTTTAACCTGAGCGTTTCAGCTGGTCCTGATCAGGAGGTTGTGTGGCACTAATGATCTGTGAGACAGAAGGAAGATCAATGTTTATTGATTAAGCTGATTAATAATAATGATAATGAACACATCGCGTCAGCGCCGTTCAGACCATCATTAATACAGGATATTTCAGGATATCATTTTATTAGAAGATTAATTATGGAGCTGTTGATGATAAACAAGATTTATAAAAACAAAAAAAAATGTATGCTATATATTTTCATAATAAGTTTGGGCAAACTTGCCTCAATGTCATTATGTTGTAATTTTCACAATTGTTTATTGAGAAGAGTAAACAGCATCAGATCCGAATCAAATATAAAAACTGAGATTTTGGAAAATACTGCTGCACAATTCTTTTATAAAACATATTTAATGTGGCTGTGAAAAAACCTGAACAATGTTTTTCACACGTTTCCAAACATCAGGCCTGCAGCATCTCACCAGCTGTAATTAGAAACTATGAGCTGCGTCTAATTTCTAAACTTTATAATTGTATAACTCTCGTGCAGCTGCTTAAAGGGGATGAAAAGTATCTTTGAAGAAAGTAATTCACACCCATAAAGTAAAAGAAGACAATAAGAAGTATGTTATTTAATAAAAGGAAGATCAGAAGAAGTGTGAAGGTCAAGATGAGCTCTGGAGAACTGAGGAGAGAAACTGACTGACTGAAGACTCCTGATAAAATGCAGAAAAAAGTCAGAATCTGTCAGCGGGGTTGTACTACCTTTATTTTAAAAATGGTAATGTATTACTTTACAGGATTTTTTGTTTGTTTAAAGGACCTAAAAAATCATTTTTGTAGGAACATTTATAATATGTTTTACTTTGGTGAGCACAAGATTACTACACGATTCCTTATGTGTTGCTTATACTGTCTTAAAGACAGTATTTATTTAAAATTCAGGAAAATATAAAAATAAAAACACTGAATGAGAAGGTGTGTCCAAACTTTTGATTTGTAGTGTAAATACACAGTTCTTTGTAGGCCAGTTCACCTGATCTTATCATCGTCATGTTTTTGGATAGAAACTGAGTTTACCTGTAGACCCGAGGAGAACAAGGAAACTCCACTCATATGAGGATTTGAACCCAGAATCCCGGATTAGAGAAACCACTGTACCGCTCGCTGTGCTCTGCTGTGCTTTAGGATTAGATAAGAATATTGTATTTTATATTGTAGCTTTCTAGCGAGTGTTTGTTGGTTTGTTGGTTTGTTGGTTTTGAATCTCTCTTCTCTCTGGATGAGGAGAATCTCCAGCGGTGAGATGAGCAGAATACTGAACTCTTTATCTTTGACTCAGACTCACCCTGAGGAAACAGCAGGAGCTGAAGATCCGCCTCTGTCTGCACTGATCTCCTGCTGAGTCCAGCGAGAGCGAGACTCTATCAGCTCTTCTCCAGGTTTAAAGTCCCGTCAGTGAGGACTGTTCATCATCCTGATCTCTGCAGTTTCCATAAACCTTCATTAAACAGATTTCTGTTTTCTCTTGTTAAGAAGAAAAGCTTCTCTTCATCTAAAGAGCTTCTGATAATCGATCGAGTTTCTGTCATCATTAACTCAGAGATCTGATCAGCTATTTGTCTCCATGCAGCTGAATTCCTCCATGTTTCAGCTGAAGTCTGGTTGTCCGTGTGAACTGGTGTCTCGGGTTACAGGAAGCCTCGTCTGAGCTGATTGATTAATCTGCCGCGTTCATCGATCGATCGCTCTAATTGCCTCTCTTACATCACTTCCTGCTCCAGTTTATATCTTCAGTGTTGCAGCTTCAGAGCCTTTAAAGATCATCTGTGGAATTAAAGAGAAATCTCAGGAGCAGCAGGAGGAAGAGTCTGAAACTGGAATCTGAAATTAAAACGTCTCTCATTAACCCTTAACTACTAATAAATTGCCTTTGCAGTTCAGTCAGCTACTGTTGAATTATGGTTTTTATGGTTCTTGATACAGTTTCATCTGAGGAATCGAAGATCACGGAAATCTTTCAAACATTTAATAAAATTATTCACGAGATCTTTTCAGGGAACACCGTTCAGCTGCTTCACTTCTACACACAGCTTTATAAACACAACGTTTAAAAAGAAGTGAAGAAGGATTTTTTAATGGGTTAAAGAAGCTAAACCTTTTTTAAAGTGTTTCTTCTCTCTGAGTTCACTTCACCTTTTCTTAAGAGTGTTTATCTTTATAAAAGCTTAATGAGATACAAACTCTACAGACTCTCACCTTCACCAGCCCTGTGCTGCAGACTAATTACCTACCTATTTTTACTCTATTTATATATATATATATGTGTATATATATATATATATACATATATATATATACACATATATATATATATATGTGTATATATATATATATATGTGTATATATATATATATATATATATATATATATATAAAACAGCAGGTGGTAGAATCCTCCTACCTGAAAATCAACTCAGATCAATAAATCAACTCTACTGAGAATCGGCTCACAGCTGACAATCAACACAATGCTGAGAATCGACCCAGATTTCAGAGCTGACTCACAACAGAGAATCAATTCACAGCTAAAACTGGCGTACAGTTATCAATTCTTCTGCGAGTGCGTGGTCGACAGTGTGTTTGTGTGTATTTTGACAGTTTATGGGTAAAAATGATTCATTAGGTTAAATATCTGAATAAAAGCATCAGATTTATATGGATGTCTGGATGTGAGGTGATGTTGTTTTAGCTTGAGTGCAGATTTACATCATCCAGATAATCTCAGTATGACATCATAACTCAGTGTTACTGCTCGGTGAAGCTGCCCCTGACTCACAGTTCCTCTAAAAACACGTCTATATGAGCTTCCTGCTGATTTTCACCTCCTTAAGTTTTACTCATAAATATTTTCATATTCATTCGTTTATCGCCTATATAAAGTCCAGGGATTATTAACAACCACCAACACCGACCAACATACACTTCACCTCCATCCTGCCCTCTGTCTCTGGATTTAATGAAGACATTGTTCTTCAGTTGAGAGAGAGAAAGAGAGAGAGAGAGAATGAGAGAGAGAGAGAGAATGAGAGAGTGACAGAGAGAATGAGAGAGAGACAGAGAGAGAGAGAATGAGAGAGAAAGAGAGACAGAGAGAGAGAGAATGAGAGAGAGAGAGAATGAGAGAGAGAGAGAGAGAATGAGAGAGAGAGAGAATGAGAGAGAGAATGAGAGAGAGACAGAGACAGAGAGAGAGAGACTGAGAGAGAGAGAATGAGAGAGAATGAGAGAGAACGAGAGAGAGAGAGAATGAGAGAGAGACAGAGAGAGAGAGAGAGAGAATGAGAGAGAGAGAGAGAATGAGAGAGAGAATGAGAGAGAGAATGAGAGAGAGACAGAGAGAATGAGAGAGAGACAGAGAGAGAGAATGAGAGAGAGGGAGAGTATTTGTTTACGGGTCCAGATGCTCTAAGGCTGGTCCTGAATCTCTAATTATTTCCAGCTGATTTTAATGGTTTAGAGAAAGACACTGCTCGCACCAGTCTTTCAGGAACCCCTGTTAATCTTCTGGAACGTTTATAAACCTGTAATAAATTACATCAAAGATTAGCCTTGTATATACCTGTTTAATGGTAGAGACACAATATGGATTTATTCAATCACAATATTACTGTCTCACTGTATAATATATATATATATATATATATATATATATATATATATATATATATATATATATATATATATATATATATATATATGATACGATATGGTGATATAACTCCTAGTAGAAATCATGAGTGCTTAAAGAATAAGGATCAATATTGGTTGGAGAGTTTGGGCATATTATTATCATTTTAATAGAAGTTTATTCACACAAATGATTATTAACAGTTTAGTTTATGAGATTAATAAAGATGATATCAGAATGGTATCAGTATCAGTATTGGCGGGTTGTTTTGAGTTGTGTATTGTGTTTAGAGTGGAGGAGCACGGCTGCCCTTTACAGAGCCCGTATATATTTCCCCTGGGTCCTCAGTGATCTATTTAAAGATATTTGACCTCAGAACACCCACACACTTATTATTATATAAGTAGAAGGTCATGTGTATTATTGTGATTATTGATTATAGCCCAGTTTTAATAATCTTGATATTCAATTTTTAGAAAATGAAGATAAAAATAAATACATCAATAAGCTTGTCAGGTTAGTAGTCAGGGACTAGACAAGCTGTGTGCATTTGTACATCTGTGTCAGCACTGGGTGCAACTTAAAGTAGCTGAATGCATTCATTAGAAGGAGTGTCCACAAGACTTTATACATACAGTACAGCGCCCTGTTTCAGTGATCTATAGGTGAGGAGTTAACCGTGCAGCTTGATTTAGGGCGTGTCGGTGTGTCTTTGCTATCGTAACAACAGGAAAAGTACACCTTGCTCAGCTCAAAACACGCAACAGTCATGTACTAATTCTCTTAATTAATCATGGGTGTGGTTAATTATAATTTTTGGCGTAATGTGAAAAAATAAACCAATCAAAGCGTCTCTCGCTCATCATTCTTTCTCAGCAGAGGAAACTGAGCTGCTGGTTGACGTTGTGAAGGAGCTCCAGCAGCTCATTTACTGGAACAGCAATGTTATTTTATTAACTATTCTAAAAAACCCTCTTTGTAATAAATTGTTAATATAAAAATGTAGTGTAAATTTAGCTGTTTTGTGTTTGTGCTGTTCGCTCAGGCTGTAGTATGGAGCTCACTAAAATGTGCGACCCCTCACTTCATACACTGTGTGACACCAATTAGTCTTTAATACACACACACACATACACGCACACACACACACACACACACACATATACACACACACACAAACTCTGCTGTCATGCTAATAAAGATCTGGTGCTCTCTGAATGAGATTTCTGACTAAGCGAGGACTTAATTAAACCCGACATGAGTTTCTGCCCTATAGACACCAATTACACACAGATTTATACATTGAAGGGTAATAACACGAGCCTCCTGGGAAATCTGACACGGATACGCATGTATTATTGTATTATTATCTCTATAAGAATAAACAGAGTGAGATGTAAACAGATTAACTTGTCTTGTGAAGAGCAGAGGAACAGTTCAGAGTAACTTTATCTATAATACAGGTTTTATTCACACAGCAGGAAATGGGACTACATTACTATAGTCATGCCCAAAGTGTCGACACCACTAAAATATCATGTAATTTGGGGGTAAAGTACAGATGGTAATAAACAGGAAATCGTAAGTAAAAAAAAATTCTGGAAAAACGTCTTGTGGACAGATGAGAGTAAGATGGAGCTTTTTGGTGAGACTCATCTGATCAGAATGAGGCTAAATAAGAAAAGAACTTACAGTAAAATATGCTGTGGGGTGGCCCTACGGTCTAACTGCTGCTGATCAAATGTGCAGAGATTATAAATTGAGTGTGTGTGTGTGTGTGTGTGTGTTGCAGGGGCCTGTTTGCCAGTCACTACACAGAGACGCATTACCTGGACGGTGGGAAAGCGGTCAGAACCTCGTCCTCCACAGTAAGATTATTTTCCTGCTCTGAATCTTCTGCTGTCTGATCATCATTACTGTGAGATTAAATACATTCGTTACTGTAGTAAAGATTTAACAACATAGCTAATATAAACACATATAAACACATACTCTCTCTCTCTGTATATATATATATATATATATATAGTAAGGAAGTGAGGAAAACTCTTTTATTGGACTCTTTACACTCATCCTCAGAGAAATAGTTGTGTAAATATCTGCACCCTGAATGAAGTGTCTGATTGTAATGCTGTTGGCGTCGAGATGAAAACAAAGTGGTTAGCAGGAACAATGTATGATTATGTATTTAGACTATTAATGGTAATTCATGGTCATATTTATTGAGCATACAGCAGTAGTGTGTAAATCAACATGCAAGCCATCTCTGCATGTAGAGGTTCCTAATGGTGTCCTGTGATAATCCATTAAATGCAGCTTAAAGATCATCATGTGGAATATTAAAGGAGTTCTGCACAGTTTCAGTGTGAATGGTGTGAGGGGTGTGATGAGGTGTGAGGGGTGTGAGGGCAGGGTGTAGCGTCTGCATCATTAAGCCGAGCTCTCGAGAGCAGCAGTGTGTGGGCGAGCATCGTCCTGCTGCACCAGAGTGCGTGTTTAGAGAAAGACAGGTCCTGTAATTAAGAGAACAGGACATCTGCAACCCTGCACTTCACTCCCTGTTGATCACAGTGCTGATCCACCACACTTATGATCTGCTCTGGGGTTTTCCTGAGTTCCTGAGTTCCTCTCCTTTAAAAAAACACAGAGAGAAGATGCTAATAAAGAAAGATCATTGCTGATCTCAGAGCAGTGTCTGGACTGAAGTGTGTGTTGAACCTCCTGCTGTTAATTACTGATTTTATCACCTTTTCTCTCAGTTAATTGATGAGATCAGAGTAAAACAGCTGAGTTCTGTCCTTTATTTATCGGATCAGGTCTGGACTGGTTGTTGTACTGTCCGTTTAGACAGCGAGGGAGTGTGTGTGTGTCTCAGTGTGTCTCGGAGGTCCTCAGGGGTCTGCTGGAGGTCAGTGAAACATCAGCTGTGCTGTTTCTCAACACTGGGAGGGATTTGATTTCAGAGCTGGTTTGGCTGCTGGGGCTGATGCTCCTCAGAGACGGGGTGTGCTGACTCCAGCGTCCCGCCTGTGGTTCAGGGAGGTGATGATTGTGGATCATGTTATCTGAGCTCTGACGGCTCCTCGTTCCCAGCAGCCACCCCCCCCCCCCCCCCCCCCCCCCAGAGGAGCTCAGTTCAGAACCTCTGATTAAACAAAGAAACCAGAGAGCAGAGATTGTGAAATAAACAAAACCATGTGAAAAGAGAGAACAACACAGCCAAACACATTGTCCTCTACACACACCCTACACACACTCTACACACACTCTACACACACTCTACACACAACCTACACACACCCTACACACACCCTACACACACTCTACACATTATTTCTGTACAGATCCTGCAGAACATTTACCCACAGTTACAGCTGGACCTGTAGATCAATACTTCACAGACTGATACACTCTCATCCAGCTACTCCATAAATGCTGGATTGGTGATAAATCTGGAGATCTGCAGAACGAGAAAGTGCTGCAATCTGGTGGAGACTGTGTTCCTGGGAAACCCTTGCTGTGTGTGGGGGAACATTATCCTGCTGAAAAATGCTGCTGCTATCAGCTGAAAGTTCTGCAGGAGAGAAAGCAGAAACACATGTATCTGCAGGATGTTCTGCACAGATCACTGAGATCACTGTTAGTAATGTTCCTCCTATCACTACTAGGAGTGACCGACTCTCACTGTATGAGATGATGATCCTCAGATCATCAATCACTCCAGCAGTTTACACTGTAAAATCAATTAAACTACTCAACAGAACATGTTGACTGTAATCAGGGGAGGAGCATCTCTATCATTTCCTCACTGGATCAGAACTCTGTGCTGCTGCACTACTGAACTCTGGTGGAACCTCTTTAGATACAGAACAGCATAACCCGTTACAGACCACCTCAGATCAGAGCTGCTCTTCTCTCAGACTGTAATCTGATGGTGTGATCTGTCAGCTGTTGTGTTTCTGCTGTTTTCAGTGCATATTTTCTCAGGATATGAGAGACAGTACTGGGTTAATGGAGAACAGTCATCAGTTGATCACTCACTCTGTTCCTCACACGTCACTCAGTCCATCACTGGAGGCTTTTCTGCTCCTCTCTGACTGAAGCTTTATTCCAGAGATCTGCTCCTGCTCTTCCGGAGCCAGATCAGTGTTCTGGTCTGTGAGTAAAGCTGAAATATTCTTTTCTTTATGGTCTTTTTGACACATCTGTGCCCAGTTTTCCCAGTCCGTCCAGCAGTTTCCTCTGAGATTGAGAATATTAATCCCTCCCCCCTGTTTGATTCTGTGGTCTGCAGGGTTATTTCTGCTGTTGGTAAGAGGTGGAGAATTCCTGTGTTTATTAATAATGTTGGATTGATTTTCACACATGCAGTGTTTTGGCTTTTCTCTGATTTATTCAGATTTTTCAACTTCATGGCAGCTCGGTTTACTGCCTCTGACACTTACACTGACTCTGTTTGGAGAAACAACACTAATAGAGCACAGACAAAAATACGGATTATTTTCACATACAAACACACTGAGTGTTTCAGCTTTCCTGTATAAGAAATAATGATTCAGTGATGAGCAGACCAAGAAACATCTGAGCCCCCAGTCCTCCAATTACTTATGTGCTGTGAAATAAAGATAATATCTTCAGTAATGAAATTCCTCAGAGTTTTAGTACTGTGTTGGGGGGGGGGGGGGGTAAGGATGCTGAGTGAGTGTTTTGGGGGCTGGATTGGGATGGGGGGTCAGGATGCTGAGTGAGTGTGTGCTGGGGGCTGGATTGGGATGGGGGTCAGGATGCTGAGTGAGTGTGTGCTGGGGGCAGGATTGGGATGGGGGTAGAGCAGGGAGAGGGTTCAGCATCCTCAGAGACTGATGGATGGAGCTGTCCCTCAGTCTGCTGGTCCTTGCCCCGAGACTCCGCAGTCTCCTCCCTGATGGCAGCAGGCTGAAGAAGCTGTGTAGTGGGCGGGAGGGATCTCCTGCCAGACGGAGGGCTTTCCGTGTGAGGCGGGAGCTGTACAAGTCCTGAAGGGAGGGGAGAGAGGTGCCAACGATCTTCTCAGCTGCTCTCACGATGCGCTGGAGGGTGCAGTGTTTGAATATTAAGACGATCTGATTAAATGCCAGAAATTAGAAAATCCAAGATGCTTCTGGAGCTGATCTGTATCTGAAAAACTGCTGGTGTTTTGGCCAAAGAGTGTTTCTGCTCTCAGCAACAGACCTGCTTATCTCTACTATTAAACATGATGAAGGATTCCAGCAGTTCTCGGGAGGAGAGACTACATCCATTATTCTATCCACACAGGAATTTGCTTACTAGGATGTGTGTGTGTGTGTGTCCATGTAAGTGTCTATCCATGTCCATTCATCGACCCCGAGCTCTTCTACCTCGATTAGCCTTTAGTGGAGTTTGATGGCCGGCGGCCCTGAACTGATCCAGAGTCTGGATCTCGGTGGAGCTCTGAGCTTCTGAGACCCTCAGTCTGAAGGTCTGGTTATGATTAAGTGTGACTCAGTGGATCTGGCGTATTAATCTGAGCCTTCACTAGAGATTCCTCATAGAGAGCTCCTCTCCAACAGACTCACTCTGTTCCCACCCTGCTGCACTAATCACTTGTCCTCGTTCAGCTTTAATTCTGTCCGTGTGAAGAAACTGCAGATCCTGATCTTTCAGTTCCATCAGTAAACAGAAAAACTGTAAAGATTCTTAAAACAAAGCTGATAAACCTTCAAACACACTGCTGTAGCAATAGAGCTCAGAATCAGATTAAAGCCTGTTTTTGGTAATATAAGTGCATTTTAGTTTTTAGAACAAACATAGACCTACACCCATTAGCCATAACATTAAAACCACCTGCATAATATTGTGTAGACACCCTAACGCCCCAGAACTCTCCACAGATCGACTTTAACTGGAGTCATTGTGGTTTTAGACCAGAGAAACTAGCTTTACTATTAGTCAATAATGAGTCTTGGGCATTAATAACCCTGTCAGTGGTTCAGCAGATATTCTGTCATGGAGCAGAAGATCTGTCTGATGTTCTGAAGAAGTTCTGACCCAGTCAGTTTGGATCACCGAATCCACAACCAGCTTCCTACACTTCAGATAGTAAATGGAAAACACATAAATGCTTCATACAGCATTAACACAGCGAATAAGCACTTAAATTAACACACTAGATAATCAAACCGGTCAGACTGAAGCTTGAAAAATTCCTGGCAAATTAAAAACTTTGTGTAGACTGCTGTATCATTAAATTATATCATTTATTTATATGCATTACGTTTGTTTTGTTACTTATTTGAATATGCATTTCAGCAAATGAACCTGCATTTCTTACTGCAGTGCTGGATATGATGGGTTTTACTGGCTCTTCTGTGGTTCAGTTTAGCTTAATCCTGGTAATTTATACTTTTTACCATGTTTACCTTCAGAGCAGTTAAACACTCCACCAGAACGGTTTCTATTGGCCTCTGGATGTTTAATTAAAGGTACCAGGAGCTAAAAGCAGCAGCGTGTTTCACTCAGAATCAGCCAATACAATCCCTGAACTCTCATACAATATCCATGCGTTTATGACGTCAGCAGCACTTCCTGCTCCACGGATCTGTGTTTCATATTTAATGAAACGTCCTTTTTACCTCTGAGAGAACAGGAAACAGCTCCGGCTCTCGCTCACATTACAGCCCAGACTGGGGCGCGAAAGCGGTCCTGGGTTTTAGCGCGGAAATAATGGCCTGAATCCTCTCGGCTGATTGGACGAGGCTAAAACCGGCAGAATGCTGTCTCTGCCTCACTCAGGCTCTCTGTAGTTTTTCTTCATGGTCACTGGATTCAGTCCAAGAGAAAAAACTTGAAAAAATGCCCTAAAAAATCATCAACTCAGCTCCGCAAATACCAGCGAGTTTCCCTTTAACCATTTTAACCATTTAGAGACGCTCCAGTCCTCCATTTATCCTCCATTCAGACTCAAACAAAACAGCTTTATCCTGAAATAGCCTCCCTCTCTCTCTCTCCCTCTCTCCCTCTCTCTCTCTACCTCTCTCCCTCTCTCTCTACCTCTCTCTCTCTTTCTCTCTCTTTCTGTTTCTTGACTCTACCAGTCTTAAAACACCTTAAAGGTGAGGTATGTGTTGAATGTGGGGGGTGAGAGGAGAGTGGGGGGGGGGGGGGGTGTTTGATAGATGGGTTATAGTATTAGCTGTTCAGTTCTTTCACTTTCCCTGTGTGCTGTATGTGCTGCAGGTGTGTATCAGCTGTTTTATGTATGTATGTGTGTATGTATGTGTGCGTGTGTGTGTGTGTGTGTGTGTGTGTGTGTGTGTGTGTGTGTGTGTTTCAGGTGAACTGTTATTATCATGGAGAGGTGAGGAGCTATAAGGACTCTGAGGTGGTTCTCAGCACCTGTATGGGACTCAGGTGAGTTATCATCACTACGAGGTCACAGCTGAACTGGATAAGCCACTCCCCCTCACCTTTCTGACGTCGACCCGTGCTCTGCTGTGGTCCCAGTGGACTGAACTGGGGGAGGTGTGGTTTAATAACGCTGGGTAATACTGGGAGCACTGGGAGGCCTGGTTGTGTCTGAAAGAGTTACAGGAATTCAGTTCTTCAGAGTTTAGTTATTAAAATATTTAAAATAAGGTTTTCTACAGTGTGTTTTATGTGTGCGGCGGGGGTGCGGCGGGGGTGCGGCGGGGGTGCGGTGGGGGTGCGGCAGGGGTGCAGCGGGGGTGCGGTGGGGGTGCGGTGGGGGTTGTGTGTAGACGGACAGGTCTGTGGTCTGCAGTTCTGTGTGGATTTGTTACTGAAGCTCACAGTTTGGCTGAATCTTCTCGGAGGAGGACGTCGCTTTAAATCAATCTGCAGATTTAAAGTGTGAGAAAAGCTGAATAATATGAAGCCTGTAAACCACAGAACATTAGAGTCGATTCAGTAAAACCTCCACAGAATTGATGCTGTTGACCAGCAGCGGCTCAGATGTTAAAATAATAAAGATCACGTCCCTCTGAGATCAGTCTGCTCTGTTTACTCTCAGCACTTTCCTTACTCACAGCTTTTTACAGTTCTTTCTCAATTTTGGCTTATTAGTTCATTTTTTGTGTGTGTGTGTGTGTGTGTGTGTGTGTGTTTACAGGGGGTTGATCACATTCAGAGATACAGTTCTGGTTCTGGAACCGACACAGAAGCCCAACAGCACAGAGCATCACATCTACAGAGGAGAACATCTGTCTCTGAGTGGAGGAACCTGCGGACACAATGCTTCCCTCAGAGCAGCAGAACCTCCACAGAACATCTTCAGCTCAAGAGTGAGATAACCGACCGTTACATCATCATCAGCCATACAGAACTAAACCTTTAACACTGATACACTACAATGACGTGCCAGAAGTCTAAAAAACAGCCTTAAAAACACCCTTACCAGTATATTTTAAAATAAATAAATAAGTCTGAATAAACACAATATTAATCAGACAATCAGAATAAATGTGATTAGAATATAAATATTTTTTTATGCATCTTATTTGTATTTATTGTAATATTAGTGTTTATATATATATATATATATATATATATATATATATATATATATATATCACTGATTACAGTAAATATGAATTGTGATAAAATATGAGTTGTGAGTATCTGCTGTGTGCATTTTTCAGAGTAAACTACAGTGAGAGGGAATTTCAGAAAATCACTTTTATTGCTTCGTATCTCCTATATGCAGTAATGTCTTGCTGAAGGTCCTGCTGAAGGTCCTGCAGACAGTTCTTCATGAGATGCTTCATTAAATTACAGTGTGAGCGTCGTGTGCTGCTCTTTTCATTTCTTATAAAAATTATCCTACAAGGAAGAGAATAAAAAACAGTAGAATAATTTTACTGAGTGAACAGACTGAAGGCTGGGCAGTATTTTCCTTGAGTTCATTTTCTGCCATTAATGAATTGAAACCCTTTAAAGCTTTAGAAGCATAACTTCACTATCCTGCAAAAACCTTGTATTTTCAACTTTTTGATAGCAATTTAAATCTGGCTGGTGCCTTCCAGATTTCCAGATTCCATGATAATTAGACTGATATAATAGATTTACTCCAAAATAAATAACCCAGAATAAAAAAAAAAATCTTTTTAAAATGACTTTCATGGAAAGTTGAGATTTTTCCTCCTCCTTGACATGAATTGAGAACAAGGTTTGGTTAAAGGTTGGGGTTAAAGGTTGGTTAGGGTTTGGTAAAGGATTGTGAAACTCGTGGTCTAGTTTCTACTGCTCTGTTTGCTGGTTGATCTCACTCCTCGTCCTGTCCTTCATCATATGATCTGTATTTTCTCTCTTACTCTGATTGAGATGTTTTGATTGTAGGTGAGTTTTTGATTTAATTCTCTCTGGTTCTGGAACAGCAGATGTTATTTATTCAGCAGACAGGAGGCTCTTTTGTTGGAGCAGCTCCTCTAGTGGGAATATGATTGTGTTCCACAAATGCAGCTCCATACAGATACACCTGATATATGAGCAAATTGAATCCATTAATAAAAATACTGTTTCAGATTTAATCAGCTTTAAATCAAAGCTAATCTGCATCTGAGTGAATGAAGGATAATAAGAGAATGGAAAGAGAGTGGATCTTTAAATTCATCTTCATATATTATATAATATAATTGCATGCAGAAGGATCTTCCAACAGGAATGAAATGTGGTGGGTAGATTTGACACTTCAACACTCCTATATCCCTACCACACAATCTGCAGCTACTACATGGGAACTCTACATTAGGAACCTCTACAACTTTATTCTGAGATATCTGGCATGCTGTGTTATCTCTGTTTGTGTAGTTTAATAAATCAGGCTCATATGAAGCTCAGTGGGTCACAGAGGTCAGAACTGTGTAAAGAGATGTTGTGTTTCTGTTAAAGCTGTTATTCTGAACGCTGACCTTCTGTAGAAACGACCCTGTGATAAACTGCGGCTCTTTTTCAGCTTCCGATCAGGTGTAGTCTGTAGAGCATTAGCAGAGCCAGGTTCCTCACACTGCTGTAGATAAGCAGTGAGCTGGTTTAATGGGACAGGAGGCATTGTGCTGGGTGAATGCAGATTGCTGGAAAGGGGCTGGAGATCGGTGTGATGAGTCACATTCAGCTTATCAGCTCTGTCAGGAGCACAATGCACAGCAGGGCTTTCACAGAACAGCCATTTACAGAATTTACAGCGCTTTTAGAAATATGGCTATACAAGCAGAGGAAAAGGTTTATCTTCTGTTGTCTCGCTTATAAACACACCTCCGACTCCCTCAGACCTTCCTCTCACCTCCAGGAAATGTCACGGCTATGAAACAAAAACACATTTTCCTGTTGTTCTGTTTCCCGAGCCCTAAAGTCACGGCTGTGCTGAGATTTATTTATACGTGCTGAAGGCAGAAATCACAGTCACTCTCAGTGCGAAAGGAGTCATCTGTGCTTTCCTACCCATTAGTTTCAGAAAGAAAAGAGAATGAAACTGTTCTGAAAGCAGAGCTGAGAGCAGATAAAAGAGGGATCCTCAATAAAACAGTGACAGTAAGGGAAGTTTACTGACAACGAAATCTATAATTATGTTTTTTTAATGGTTCTGTAGCAGAAATCACAGAAACAGACTTAAACAGCTTCAGTGTTGCAGCACGATGATATCAGTGTTTAATGTGTGAATTTAACAGTAATTATCAAAAATAATCAGAAACTACAGTTTAATCACCGACGTCTCGTCATCGTCAGTGACGAGTCCTGATTTTGTCTTGGTGTCAATTTCACTGTTGGTCTTCATCACAGGTACAGTAGGTACATGATGGCAAAGATCATAAACAGATCTGATAAATACAATAAATATAAATGTAAATAAAGGAACATGCAGATGTCAGAGTGGTATTAACACCAACCCAACTCAACCTGAGAGCTTTTTTACACTTTAATGTTCTCTAAAGGTCTAATCAGTTCTTTTATAAACAAACTTCTTTTAATGTAAAGTTTAATTTGTTATAGACAGTGCTCTGTGTGTGTTTAATCCTATATCACAGCGTTTGATATTCCAGCTAATTTCTAATGCTTTAAAATTCGAGTTAAATCAGCAGATTTAGCAGAAATAAAACCCTGAATCTCTGAGACTGAAGCTAATGTACACTCCTGATCTCCCTCTTTAAAAACTCATATACTCTTTATTTCGGTCTCTGCAGAGCAGGAGGGTTGGATAGCTGTGGGTGGTGCAGTGGGAATATACGGTGGCTGAAGTGGTTGTGATTAATGTACCATAACCGTCCTTCTGCTGCTCAGAGACTCAGTGAGAAAAGCCCTTCAGTTCACAGCTGGAACTGGAACACAGTGAAGAACATGGTGTTCTGTGAACCTGAGGTGAATCCAGAACACTGTAAAAACTGGATCTTTAATCGTATGCGGGTCATCCGCTGACCTGCTGCTGGATTATTAAACACAGCAATTAGCTGGACTTGCTTCTCCCCATCCCTCCTTCAGCACTTTCACCACCTGCACACTAATTTACCTCGTCTGCTGTGAGAATAACGCAGGAAAAGATTGAGACTTTCTGAGAAATACGTCTGCTTCAGTATTCTGACGTCTGCAGTAGATGTTCTTATGTTATATTCTTATCATATATGTAAATATGAAAAAGCTATAATATATGGATATATATAATACATGTTCTTGAGACTTGATTGATTTAATTCTTGTCTAAAATAATTGTTAGATAATTATATATACAGTACACATACCAAAAATAAACTAATTATCAAAAAAAATTGCAAATTTCTGCAGTTATCTCAGTTATCTCAGAGGTAAATGTAAATAATTACAGGTGTGATTATAAACAGTGGGTCTGCTTTATTAAAGTCTGTCAGAGGCTGTGTGTTTAGGTAGTGTACCTCTTGGTGAGAGACACTGACTGCTAGACGCCTCTATAATATACACACACACACACACACACACACACACATATATATATATATATATATATATATATATATATATATATATATATATATATATATATATATATATATATAGATAGATAGATATTTTACCCATCTGATGGACTGTTAGAGGGGGAACTTCATTAAACTAAGAGAAGCAGGTGAGAGTCGGTCACTCCTAGTAGTGATAGGAGGAACATTACTAACAGTGATCTCAGTGATCTGTGCAGAACATCCTGCAGATCCCTGTGTTTCTGCTTTCTCTCCTGCAGAACTTCCAGCTGATAGCAGCAGCATTTTTCAGCAGGATAATGTTCCCCCACACACAGCAAGGGTTTCCCAGGAACACAGTCTCCACCTGATTGCAGCACTGTATTCATTTATATTTGTTTGCTTACATATGTATATATTTGCTTTTGTTAGTTATCGTAATAATTGATTTATTAAGTTTGATAGATTGTCTGATGAACCAATCACCTTTGGCTTCCTAAACCTGGTAACTAAAGAAGCGAAGCTTGAACAGTAAACATGTCCTCACTGATTGATTATGTTTGGGGAATCTGGATTATTCTGTATATTGGAATTTTTCCAACTGTCTACAATTCCTGCAGCTACTGGAGTCTAAAACAGATGATTTTCTTCTGTATTAATTACATTTTAAATAGTTTAGATTCTGCAGAAAAGGAAAACACACCATAATCTGATGGTTTAACATCCAGAAACGATGCACTCTAGCAGGTTTCCTGGAGTTTAAGAACATTTATAATATTTTTAATGTTCATTAATTGGGCTCTTAAATGTGAACGTTCTTGTAAGAGATTTATGAGGCAGATGTTTCAGCGAGGAGATGAGCAGGAACCCGGGCTGAAGATCATTCAGTGAGAGATTATTCAGTCTGGATGTTGGAATTAAAACCTCCAGAGCTTCAAGAAAACAGAGTGTTTTAGATTTAAAGAAGCACTTTAATAATCTGTTTTTAAAGTTCTGAGTTTGAGTTTCAGATGTTTTATTCGCTCCGTTCTTCAGCGCAGGGCTTTAAAAGTGTGAATTCCAGTTTACTAAAATCTTCCTTTTCCTTTCTGTTCCTCTCTCTCTCTCTCTCTCTCTCTCTCTCTCTCTCTCTTTATCTCTCTCTCTTTATCTCTTTTAATTCTGCACATTCTTCTCTCAGTTATCCTCATTTATTTACTCCCTGCTTTCCTCTCCTTCTGCAGCACAAGAGACATGCCCAGAGCAACACCAAGTATGTGGAGCTGATCATCGTGGCAGACAACCGTGAGGTAAGAAACCAAAAATACTCCTCAGCTGTCTCTCTGTATTAATCAGAGTGATGCAGCACAACATCGTCCCACCAGAACAACAACTAAACACACTTTTCTCTCTATAATAAACTCCAATAAAATACAATTCTCTAATATTAATACTGAGCTGTTTAATAAAGACGTGAGAGGGTTCTGCTCTCCTGCGTCAGGAGTTCGGTGTGAGGCTCTCTTATCTCTTGTTAGTGTGAAGGGTGGAGGTGGTTTTGATGGTTCTGATGATTCTGACGGTTCTGGTGGTTCTGGTGGTTCTGGTGGTTCTGACGGTTCTGATGGTTCTGATGGTTCTGACGGTTCTGACGGTTCTGACGGTTCTGGTGGTTCTGATGATTCTGGTGGTTCTGGTGGTTCTGATGGTTCTGACGGTTCTGGTGGTTCTGATGGTTCTGACGGTTCTGATGGTTCTGACGGTTCTGGTGGTTCTGATGGTTCTGGTGCTTCTGATGGTTCTGACGGTTCTGGTGGTTCTGGTGGTTCTGATGGTTCTGATGGTTCTAGTGGTTCTCATGGTTCTGGTGGTTCTGATGATTCTGGTGGTTCTGGTGGTTCTGATGGTTCTGACGGTTCTGGTGGTTCTGATGGTTCTGGTGCTTCTGATGGTTCTGACGGTTCTGGTGGTTCTGGTGGTTCTGATGGTTCTGATGGTTCTAGTGGTTCTCATGGTTCTGGTGGTTCTGATGGTTCTGCTGGTTCTGGTGGTTCTGATGGTTCTGGTGGTTCTGATGGTTCTGGTGGTTCAGTGGTGGAGGTTGCAGGTCCGGGTCAGTGGGTTGAGGGTTTAAGAAGCAGTTCAGGGTCTTTAGTCTGGAGTCAGACAGGAACAGGAGACTCTTCACCCTCGTCTGGTTTATCAGTGTAAAACTTTATGTTCTTTTTAAAGTGTTGTTTGGACGTGTTTCGTTCTGAATGGATTCCAGCTGAAGGTTGGAGTTCTAAGACACTAAATCATCAAAACCTTCTCTAAATAATAAAAAGAATGTAAAAGAATATTTGGTGTAGTGCACAGCAACAGTATAATTACTGTATGTTATGTAGCAGAGCAGTAATTTTGACCGCAGTGAGATATATGAAGCAGTAAAGACTCTGTATTTTTACACCAGTTAAACTGTTTTTAATTAAATAATTAAATAAAGCTATTTAAATAAAATAAGTGTTTTCTTCAAATTAAACACTGAATGCCTTTTAATGTCCACTGCAGTTTCAGAAGTATTAAACCCTTCATTAAAGCAGCTCCAGTATTTAGTAGAGCACCCATTGGCTGTAATGATCTGCTGTAAAGGTGATAAATAGAGTTCAGCAGAGTTCAGGCCACTCCAGAATCCTCCAGAACTTCTTCTGAAACCAGGCGGGGGTAAAGTCTGTTGGGATCATTTTCCTGTTGGTCCCGTGATGAAGAGAATACCTGATTAAATCTCTCTATGCGGTTTAGGTTTTCAGTGTGAGAGAAAGCAGAAAGCCTCTGATATTATTCTGCAGGCAGATTATAGTTTTCAGTCTATATTTAATTCATCATCCTCCAGACTTACTGCTTATTCAGGGTTTAAGCTGTTAAATATCTGGCTGTAAGAATCTTTCACTGTACCGTCATCTTCATCCAGAGCAGAAATGATCATCATCATCAACATCAACATAAACAGCATTAATAATAATAATAATAATAATAATAATAATAATAATAACTCACCCAGACTTTCTGGAAGATTAAACAGCAGTCCCCATAACAAAACACGTAAAACAGCCCTGAGATCAGTGCTGGAAACACTCCCGTCCTCTCAGTGACGTTTCAGAGCTGAATGAGGAGAAGGTTGAGTTTTCTGTCTCTCTCTGTTTTCAGTACCAGAAACAGGGGAAAGACGTGGAGAAGGTGAAGCAGAGACTGGCTGAGATCGCCAACTACGTGGACAAGGTAAACCTGACCAACACAACCGCACAACCCCAACACGCTTCATCAGTTATTATTCAGTTATTAATGCTGAAGTAGTATTGTAATAACATTAGCAGGCCTGAAAAATACACAGTGACTCATTTTCACTCATTTAAAGTCCAGAATCCAAACAGAGCTCCTGTGTTTGATACATTGTAATAATAATAATAATAATAAATAAAAAAACCTGTTCTGTCTCCCTAAAAGCATAAACATATAGACATTTAATCCTACATTTGTACAGTATTGAGATGGAGATAATACACCAACAGCCATAACATTAGAATCACTGAGCAGTGCATACTGGGAACACCCCACAATATGTGTAGTTTAATATTTTATAACCTTTTTCTTTAAAAAAGTATAAAAATAATACGATAGTAAATAATTTCAGTAGCTAGTTCACTAACTTTCCAGTTCCACCTTATACGTTAACAGTGTATTTGCTTTAAGAACTGCTGAACATCTGCTAATATCATCCACTAACCGCTAAGCGCTAGCTGTGTCTGTGCTCCAGTTCTACAGGGCGCTGAATATCCGCGTGGCTCTGGTGGGTTTGGAGGTGTGGAGTGACTCAGATAAATGTCCCGTCACTCAGGACCCGTTCACCACCCTGCACGAGTTCCTGGACTGGAGGAAACTGAAGCTGCTCCCTCAGAAACCTCACGACAACGCCCAGCTCATCAGGTCAGGAGAGCACGGGTTAATCAGAGAATTCGCTGATTTACATATTAATAACCTGTTTATATATTTATATATTTATACTGTTTTTCTGTAAGAGAAGTGATGTAAGATAACATTTCTTTTTAACATAAAACATAAAAACATAAAAAACGTACAGATGGATAAATATATAACTCTCTCTCTCTCTCTCTCTCTCTCTGTCTGTAGTGGTGTGTATTTTCAGGGCACCACTATCGGTATGGCTCCTATTATGAGCATGTGCACGGCTGAGCAGTCAGGAGGAATTGTTATGGTAAGAGAATCTGCTGGATGTTTAAAAGTTTTTGATTAAAAGTTTTGATGTATCATGTCTGAGAATCGAATTGACCTGTTTAGGAAATCTATTTTTAAATTTAATTTTTAATTCACTCCAATAAAGAGTATTGCTTATTTATTATTATTATTATTATTATTATTATTATTATTATTATTATTATACTATATGTCTGAAAAGAAAGATTGCACATCACAGGGATTTAGTAATTTTGTTATTTGTTCCACTCAGTTGAAAGTATCACTAAGTTTTTAATATTTATACATATTAAAATTTATTTCATACTTTAATCTAAAAAAGTTCATTTCCTGAAAGACACAGAATGGTTGCTGATGTTGTTGGTACTGGTCAATAGCGTTTCTTAGGTGGTTGCTGTGGTGTTAATAACTGGTTAGTAGATTATAACCGAGGTGTTGCTAAGTGGATGCTATGGTGTTCCTCTCAGGAGTCTTGAATACGGACTACAGTCCACAGAGCCGATTAGTGATGTCTTTACTTCCTCCATACAACAACATGTTGTATTATATATGTATATATGAATGAATGTCCTCACAGGGACCCTCCTCTGAACAATAGTCTCTGATCACAGACAGCAGAGATTAGGATGAATAAATCAGGAACATTCTTTAAGCTACACTGAGCTGTGAAAGAGATATCTCCCTCCTCCTGCTTTAATCTGAAGGGTAATTCTCTGAGTTCTCAGCATTTTTTTTACTATCAAACTTCTTTATTACAATATTGAACCTAAAGCTGACAGCTGTCCCAACATCTGCTCCATCAAACAGCCTTCAGCTCATCTGCTTCTCCTTCAGCTCTGCGCTCTATTAAACATTATTCTCTCTTTCCTTTTCTCTTCCTTTACTGTTTATTCTATTGTTTACTTATTTCATTTCTTTGTATTCTTTACATTCCTTTCTTTTCAGTTTATTTTCAGTTCTGTATCAGGATCCAAATTCTTTATTTCTAAGGAAAAACTGAACACTAGAACTGAGAGAAAAAACAAAACATGTTGATCTAAAGTGAAGACATAAACATAGTATAAAAAGATCCTTCATATTTCCTGAAGCTCACGGCGCGTCAGCAATCCACAAGATATACATTCTTCAATGGAAATGTATATACTATTATTTGTATATATTTTAATTACATTATATGGGCTGTTGAAGTTTAGATGTGAGAATTTGTGAGGATTTCAGGCGTCTTTACTGATTGTTAACAGAGTTTAGAACGGAATGAGCTGAAACATTTCTGCTGTATTAAACCGTATTTCAGCAGCTTTTTATTGAGTTTTCCTTGAAGGAATTTATAAACATACAGAAACTAACAAACCCATAAACTGACCTGTAAAACAAACACAACCAGAGAAAGAACTCAGAAACCAGGAGGAAATAGAAACCCGGCAGAAAAACAGAATATTGATAAAGTCACAGGGAGAACACTGAGGACTGGGCGGGTCTAAAGCAGAGAGCAGGAGGATCTAATTTAATCTAATTCAGTTCTTTTCTTTCCCTCTTCCTTCTTTTCCTTTACATTTTCTTTTCTTTCCTTCACTTTATTTTCTCTTTTCTTCTCCTTTTCTCTTTCCTTTAGAATGTTACACAGGTGAAAACAGTGAGCTGTAATGAGACTGCAATTAAAATGACTAAATATCCGAATATAGACAGAGTTTATTACAAAACTATAATATGAGATGTAGATAAGGCTGGATATATGAGGGGATTATTGATGTTAATGTGATGTGTGGGGGGGGGGGGTTAGGGTCTGATGATGATGATGATGATGATGATGATGATGGTGAGGCAGATGGAGATCAGGTTCTTTAGTACAGGTTTAATAATAAATGTACTGCAGGGGTCGGAGGATCACAATAAAGAACAGAAACAGAACCAGAGAAAAAACAGGATTAGAAACAATAAAGTGAAATCCTGGGAAAACCGACAGACAGAAACTGTGCTTAGATACAAACACAGCTTTAATACTAAATACTTTCTAATACATATATATCATATAAACAGAACTAACTATAACCAGGTCAGGGACCTGGTTATATAAGGTGGAGGTAAAAATAACTAAGAAAAGCAGTTATAAACTATTTCTACAGTGAGGTATGCTGGAGACCGGTGTGATATGTCCTTGGATTCTCGTTCAGTCAGAAATGAAAAATAAATGTTGTATTTACATGTTTTTCTACTGTAAAACCTCTGATTTATTAGACATTATTTCATATAGCAAAGATCACCTCTGAATACTTACTAATATAAAATGATTAATGCCCACAAAGCAACAACATACAAAAAGATAATGGAGTATTTTCAGGATTACTGATCTTCTGTTTACAGTGTGATCAAGGAATGAAAATTAGCTGAAATTAAGGTGGTCTGGTGGAGGTGCCCCCTGCCCCAATGCCCTCTGCCCAAATCCCACTGTTCAAATCCCACTGTTCAAATCCAGCATCTTAAAGAAAAGCAGCATCTTTTATTGGATTATTTTTTCAAAGTAGGAGCGTATTAAAGGTAACTCTTTCTCCATCAGTTCTGTTGGTTTTTCAGTCTGTCTGTGTGAAAATCACAAACTAAGTCGTCATCTGACCGAGAGACGGATCTGCTGCAGACCAGCTGCCTGCGGGTAACGCTGGCATCAGTGCCCGCTGTCTCGCCATGCCACATGTTTAAATCTACAGTAAATAAATATACAGATCTCTCTCTCTCTGAGGAACGCTCTGCTGTAGTGTGCATTTAGTTTTGGCAGCATGCAGCAGTTAGAGGACGGTGTGGTCTGGGTTGTGGTTGTGTGAAAGGGATTATGGGACAGTAATGAAAGAGGCGGTTAGTGCTGCTGCTCCATCGATTATTCCCCTCATGTGAAACAGCACTCGGCTGCTTTCTTCTGCAGAAAACTGATGAACATGCGGAGAAATTGGTCAAGTTTAATGTTGGAGGACAGCTGGAGGGTAAATAAATCTCTGCTGCTGTAAAACACTGGAGAGGATCTGGGTTTACTTGTATGGAAAAATGATGAAATTGATCAGTGTATTTATGGTAAAGATGTTGGTTTATCTGTGAGACAGGTGAGTGTAAAGATCAGTGTCTCTGTCTCTTTCTCTCTCTCTCTCTGTCTCTCTCTCTCTGTCTCTCTCTCTCTCTCTCTCTCTCTCTCTCTCTCTCTCAGGATCACTCTGATAACCCTCTCGGAGCCGCGGTGACTCTGGCTCATGAACTGGGACACAACTTTGGGATGAACCATGACACGCCGGAGCGGGGGTGCGGCTGCAGGGTGACGGCGGAGAGAGGAGGCTGCATCATGACTCCGTCCACCGGGTGGGTCTACGCTCACCTGTGTGTGTTTATACCTGTTGGGTCACAGAGGAGCAGTTTTACCAGTTTAGTTGATTTTACAGCATTTTTACCACCAGCACCAACTTCAGAACCTGAGACCATTTCCAGTTTATCAGAGCAGCAGTTATTTCATCACACACAGATATAACGACCCCATCGGCTCCCACAGCTCATCTTTACTACATTAACACATTCTTTTTCTTCTTCTATTGTTAAATATGGTGTGATTGTTTGATCCAGGCTTTTTTGATTGGACCACGTTTTGGTCTTTTGTTCTGAACTGTAGTTTGATCGTAGAACATCTTGTATCCAGAGTATTAAAATCTTAAACAGTTCAGTCCTTCATCTGTTGTGCTCCATAATTTCAATAATAAGCCTTTCTTCAGTAATTACACTAATCACACTCCTTTCTTCACTGAGGAGGAAAGCTCATTACTGAAATCATGTTCAACACTTGAGGATAGTAATAATATAATCATAATGATCTTCAATATATGTGTATAATAGTCAAAGAAACCAACCAAAAATAGAAATATAATATAGTATAATAACTGGAAAGCTCATTAAGAAATTAAAAGAATATAAATGGATATATATAAAAGTGATCAGAACATTCCTCCTACCAACTCAGAATTACACACGGTTACATATTTGCATAGACATGAATAGATACTACTGATAGTATTATAATATAATATTAGTAGTGTAATATAATGAGATATTTTATATTCATATTATTGTGTATTATCTGCACACCTGTGGAAGCTGCTGCACTGTGCAATATATATATATATATTAGGGGTGTCACGATTCTCTAAATCCTCGATTCGATTTCATTTTCGATTTGAGGGTCACGATTCGATTCGATTCTCGATTTTCTTGTTTTTTTTTTCTTGTTATTATTTTATGCCTCATAAAATTTAAATAATATATTTATTATTATTATTATTATTATTATTATTATTATTATTATTATAAATATTATTATTATTATTTATTAAGATATATATGGTAATGCCATCTAGTGACTTTTTTTGGTAGCAACAGTGTGCACTATTAAAACAAGCAGTTTATCAGAGCTGTGTGTGGATGGCTGGTGAAACTGCTCATTACATGAAGCTGCAGTTCTTCATCCAACCACTAGCAGCAGCAGCACCCCGCTCTCTTCACTCAGTCACTACTTCAGTACAGCCCAGCCACGGGCTACAGAGCTCAGCCAGTCCGTTTTTACTGTTTCTGTAAACAAATAAAGGTTTTAACCCCACTAACCGGATAATACAGCTCACTACAGTTCATCTTTCAGCCCAAGCAGCTAACAGCAGCAGGTTAGAACAGTCGACACGGAGTCACTGCTGGGATTACATTATAAACAGGTCAGTTAGCGCGCTGCTAACCTCAGGATGTTTATAACTACGGAGTTTAGTGGACACACCACGGCCGCCAGGTAAGTCTTTTAAAGGCTACTGAAGACTATTAAAGGCTATTAGAGGTTATTGAAAGCATTATTGGGGGGGCAGAAATCAGTACAGGCTGGTTAGATAAGTGATGTGGTGAAACTGTGACTAGCGCTGTCACAGTGATGTTTATTAACGTCATTAAAACAGATTTTGTCAGGTATTGTCTTATAAATATTTACACATAACTTATATCTCTCCTGAAAAGCTTTTATTTTAGTCAGAAACACGCTTGTGTTTACTTTATCTGAGAGAAAGATGTTTTTTTAATTCAATGGAAAGCAACAGGTGTAGTCAATTATAAGTTTAAGATTTTTAATCCACCTCACTGTGATCTATAGTCAGTGTTCTCAAGCCACACTGACAAACGCATTTCAGCGAGTTCACACGCTCTCACCTGCGCGCACCCACCCCTCTGTTAGATACAGATACAAAACCTGCGCGCCCAACCCCCGCCCCCCCTCCCCCGTTGGACAGATAAAAACAGTGATCACACTCCCGCCGACTGCGCTCATGCAGCGGCTCTCTATTTAAATGAATAGGATGCGCTGTGTTGGTGCCGCGCCATTTGCGTAGCGCGCTGCGCTATTTGCGTAGCGCGCGCGGGAGGGATCGTCGATCCTCTTTTTGACTTCGATACTCGAGATCGTGACCTCATTTCGATTCGATTTCGATAAAATATCGAGATCGTGACACCCCTAATATATATATATATATATATATATATATATTGAATATTTAGAAATCTTGAAGGTGTTGATTTGGAACAGGGGCTTCTTTTTGGATTTCAGTATTTCAGTCAGATGGTTTTGGCTGTAGACAGTAGAACTGGTTTTCCAGCAGCTCCGGTTCACAGCAAACCGGTTCTTCGGTTGTTCTTGATCTAAACCAGGTTCTCTGAGCTGATAGTGGGCGTTTGGGTCTTTTCCAGACTTTGGAACTTCTTGAAGTGGATTTACCTTCCATTACCTTTCTGAAACAAACAGAAGTTTAAGGAAGTTTGTAGGAAGGAAGGTGTGTGATTTGGGGGGTGTAAATAAAAGCTTCAGTCTCAGTTGGAGAATTTGTCTCTCGGTAATTAAAGCTGTCAGACTTGTCAATCAGTGCGTCGCTCCAGCATCTGATGATCGTCTGTCTGAGCTGCTTTTGCTTTGTTTCAACACCCAGCGTAGCTGATTACAGCCGTGTTGTTTTTCTATTATTGTTGTGGTTCTAGCTCACGTCACCAGTCCTCATTACCCTCTAATGATCCCCATTTGCTCAGCTGAGCCCGACCACAAGCCCAGCCTTCAGCCAGGACCTCATTATCCCGCTCCAATTGACCCAAAGCTCAGATTAAAGCTGAGACTCTCCAGCAGCACTGACGCCTCTCATATGTCAACATTAATGTTCTGAAATCTGTTGTTTGTGATTCTTTATGTTGAGTTGGGGGAGTGTTAAATGTACACAGAGTTAATGTACGGCCTAGCGCTGACTGACAGCTGTTGGGGGCGTAAAGACATGCTGGGAGGGTTTACAGAAACAGGAAGTGCATTACAGCTGGAGTGAATGGTGTGTTTAGGTAAATACAGTAAATATAAATAGATGCTAAAGAGGTGATGATATGTTGGGATAGACAGAGGAGGATGAACATTTACTGTAAGTCTTTGCGACAGGTAGTTAAATCATACATGTTCACAAGCTGTTGGCATTAATTTTCTATCAGATCCTAAAGACTCAGAGCTTCTTCATTTGTTGGAGTGTCTCTTCTGTTACTCTAAGTGCTTTTTACGAGAGTCTTTCAGACTGTTTACTAATACAACACCTACGGAGAAGTTTACGCCATGCTGTAGTACTGGATAAATCATCACCAATAAATAAAATCACACAGAAGAAAAGAACTCTATTCAGAAAGAGGATAAAAGTTACCAGGAGTAATTCATGATTACTAAATTAGACTGATGTGAACAAAATGTTCTGCATTACACACACAGAAGTGTGGAGTTGTAGAGGTTCCTAATGGTGTTCTGTGATCATCCATCCAATGCAAATTAATAATTTCCATGTAGGGGTGGAGTCTTGATGCATGCGACTCTTGTCAACAAATCCTTAATCATTACATTTAATCACGGTGCCTCCAAACACAGATTGATTGATCAGCTGCATTAAGACATGGTTATCCCTGACCCTCACCGCACTCTCCAACTCCTCCCCCGAGTGTCAGACAGCCGAAAGGATGAAAAATGAAGGAGAAACAGGATTTTTACAGCGTCTCCCTCGTTCCTCTCCTCCGCAGGTCAGGGAGGCCGAGGTGTTCATCCATATTTAAAGCAGGAGATCCGTCAGCAGGACCAGAGGAATACTTTACCATCTTTAAGCTTCTTCCACTGTGCCGAGTGATGGAGCACAAACCTGCCACTAAACTCAGAGCCCGAGAGCGGCGGGACTCGAGAGGCGGAGTTTAAATCCTATCTCAGAATCCGTGATCTAGAGAACAGCTTGCGCTTCTGAAAGGGAGGAACTATCAGCTCCTTAGTTTAATTAATGAGTAATTATGAGTAAAAGCCGTTCATTAAAGAGTGTTTTTAGTAAATTTGACACAGTAAAAGCAGATAATTAAAAGATCTAGCTGTAGTTAGCCCTGTCACAATAAATAAAAAATAAAATAATAAGATAAAAAAGTACCTTTATTTGGTAAAATGTCCTCCATCACACCCAAACAAACTCAAGTAAATATAACCCACAGCCCAGTGCGACTCTAGTTGCTTCACTTTAGTAATAATAATACTAATACGTTTAATTTATGTTGTGCCTTTCACAAACCCAAGGTCTGTGTTGCCTCAGCTTTTTTTCACTTTGGTTTGTATTGTTTTGAACAGAATCTACAGGTGTCTATCGGGTATGTATCGCCTAATTCAACAGTGTGACTACTGACTACAGCAGCAGTAAAACTGTAGAGTGTGTAGCCTACTGGTCTTATCATAAAACAGAACACAGACAAGAGTACAACATAATTATCACAACTATCTAGATTACACTGCAGACCCCAGCAAGGAAACAGTTGTCTCTGGTGATGGTCCGGTGATAATGGAAACTGTGTGGCAGCAGATCAGTCAGTGTGCAGCTTTTTAAAACACAAACAAATAAAATATGCATGACCATTTTGTGATCTGTGTTTTTATTAATGACATAAATCAATAAAAACTTTTCTGTTCAGTTGAACTTGCATATTCATGGCAGCCTTGTCTCTGAGTCCCTGCTGTGATTGGCTGCAGGCTGTAGTGCACTGTGTACATAAATATATTTATATATATGTTTCTCAAATGCACACAGTTACTCACAGACTACTTGAAACCCTTCTCTATACATAAAATCCTCAGGAAAAGAGAGAGGGAGAGAGAGAGAGATGGATGTCTTCATATCGTAAATATCTCTTTATCTCAGTGGAGTCAGCAGTTTGCTGGAATCACACTACTGGAACGAGTGCTGCAGTTTGATTGGTTAATCGATTAGTGCTTTAATCCACACCGATGGAGAGCAGAGGAGATGAGATCAGCAAAGATGAACTGATGGACTCTTCATTCATCCGCCTGAACTCATCTTCATTCATTTCACACTTTAACTCTCTCTCTCTCCCACATTATAAACCTGATTACTTCGCATGTTTAAATATATAAAGAAAAATGTGCATAAAATGGAATGAACACAAGTTTCCTTCTATAATATAAAAAGATCAGCCTGCAGAAGCTGAGGAGCAGATTTTACTGCTTTCAGATGATCTAAGCTGGTGTTTTATGGGTACAGTGACTGAAAAGATCCAGGAGAAAATATAAATATAAATATACTGTATGTTGCATTAGAGAGATGTTGGTGATTCTAAACACTTAAACGCTTTAAATCATATTAAACTCAGCGGTTAAACTGGACTCTGCCGTTTTGTGGTTAAACTTTAGAGATTAATCTGGGTTTCATGTTCCTCACAAACCATTTCAGCTCAGATCATTTATTATTAACATCACACCACCGCAGATAAACAGCATTTAGGTTAAAAAAGAAAATTTTATCAAAACAAATTTCATCATCTTCTTCTCTTTTGATCTCCTCTCTGCAGGTACCCCTTCCCGACGGTCTTCAGTTCCTGCAGTAAGAAGGATCTGTTGGGGAGTCTGGAGAAGGGGGTGGGCATGTGTCTCTTCAACATGCCGGAGGTGAAGGTTCTATACGGGGGTCAGAAGTGTGGGAACGGATACGTGGAGGAAGGAGAGGAGTGTGACTGTGGAGATCTGGAGGTACGTCTGCAGTACCTGAAAATTTACACGCATTAATATAAAGTTACTGAGGATCCCGATTCTAGATGTTGGAATATTTGTATGTGTAGATGTTCAAATACACATACTGTACATATACTGTACACAGATCAGCCATAACATTAAAACCACCTACCTTATATTCTGTAAGATCTCCACTTAAACGTCCTGTGATAGCAGGCACCAAGACTTTGGTCCTCAAAGTCCTGAAGTCCTCTAATTTGTGAGGTGGAGCATCAGTGAAATTTAGACACACACACACACACACACATACACACACACACATGCACACACACATACTCGCACGCGCAGAGAACAGAATCAAATCTCAGTATAACTGATGTGGTTATTAATGGGTTAAAGCTCCTCTCTCTCTCTCTCTCTCTCTCTCTCTCTCTCTCTCTCTGCAGGAGTGTGTGAACCCGTGCTGTAATGCGAGTACCTGCACTCTGAAGGGAAATGCAGTTTGTGCTCATGGTCAGTGTTGTGAAGATTGTCAGGTAAAAGCACCACATTTATTAATCAAGTTAAAATACGTATTAATAACAATAATATATAATAACCAAAACAGACACACACTAACTGTGTGTGTGTGTGTGTGTGTAGCTGAAGCCTGCAGGTACTCCGTGTCGAGAGTCCAGTAACTGGTGTGATCTGCCCGAGTTCTGCACGGGTTCTGATCCGCACTGTCCACCAAACGTTTACCTGCACGACGGGCACACCTGCCACAGTGTGGACGGGCACTGCTACAACGGCATCTGCCAAACTCACGAGCAGCAGTGCATCACACTGTGGGGGCAGGGTGAGTTTACCTCACACTAACCACTAAAATATTCACCAGTTTCATCCCCACTTACACCCCGACCCAAACATTACCCACAGAACAATTAATAAACACAAAGATTCTGAACCAGACAGACAGAGAGAGAGAGAGAGACATTTATTTCACATCAAGTATTTGAACAGCCGTTTAGCTCAAACAGGAGGAGTATATTTGATAGTTGGGTCAGTTTGAGATGCTAAACCACACCTCCTGGATGAGTTGTCCATGCCCATTTGGAGTAATTTCAGTAAGCTGGTCACTCCTGGGAAGGTTCACCAGTTTAGGAAAGGTGTTTAGGGTTGTGATTCAGGGGAGATAAGCAAATTTACTTCTATAAAAAGAAAAAAATTTTCACCCAGATTTCACATTAAATACAGAGGATAGTAACACCTAGCTTGTGTGTGTGTGTGTGTGTGTGTGTGTGTGTGTGTGTGTGTGTGTGTGTGTGTGTGTGTGTGTGTGTGCGTGTGTGTGTGTGTGTGTGTGTGTGTGTCCTATAGGTGCTAAGGCAGCTCCAGGTATCTGTTTTGAGAGGGTGAACTCTGCAGGAGATCCGTATGGAAACTGTGGAAAAGACTCTAAGGGCTCCTTCGCTAAATGTGAAGAGCGGTGAGAATAAGCTTTACTTTCTTCTTCTCTACTTAAAAAAAGAAAAATAGATGCAGCAAAAAATGGTTTCTAGCTGCTCACTATAGTGTTGTTTGGTGGTAGCAAAGGTATTGATAAGTGGTTGCTAAGGTTTCCAAGGTGGTTGATGCTAGAGCAGTGTCCACAAACTTGAGAGAGAGAGAAAAAAAAAGGAAAAAAGAGTTGATTAGTTACAAAAACATTTTTTCTCTCTCTCTTTCTCTCTCTGTCTCTCTCTCTGTCTCTCTCTCTGTCTCTCTCTCTCTCTCTCTGTCTCTGTCTCTCAGTATAGTTGGTCGGTGTGTCTCATTATTTAATATGTTTGTTAGTTTGTGAAACAGTGATCAGCTGATTAATCTGCACGTGTTTCCTAAAAAATCTTCATCTATAACTGCTGATTAATATTAAATCAAATACAATCAAGTAGACATCTCTTAAATTTGCATTTACTAAACATTAGTGACGGTGATAGTAATAGTGATGTTTTTGTGGATGTTTAGGAATTTAGGATTAAACTATTGAAAATGTTTTAATAAAATAAATCTGCCACTGGATGAGGTTTCTAATAAAAATGGATGCTGTAAAATGTTTGATATTTTTAATACTTTTTAAGTAGGAACTTGAATTTGAAGGGAGAGATGCCTGTTTACCTCTAAATAAAGTGCTTTATCAAATTAAAGATACTTTTCAGATCATGTTGCTTTTTATTTTTTAACTTATCAAACTGCAAACAGGACATTTATTGAGTTTTAAGTCGTTGTTATTTGATGTATAAATTGCCAGACAGTTTGTTGTGTCCTTCTAACCCTCTTTAGCCATTTTACTTGTTCTGGTCTAAAGTTAGTTTTTAGCTTTTTTAACAAATTTTCCGCTTTTTTACCACAGTCGGCCTTTTTAGTCTCACTTTCACGTTGTCCTGAAGTTTTTTTTTATTTTTAAACTCAAAAGATTTTTTCTACTCGACAGTGTTTATGTAAACGTAGGGGGTGTAAATATAAAAATTCAGTGTAACAGTTTATGTTTTCCATTTGATTTTATTTGTAAGAATCATAAAGTAAAATATGTGCCTGTTTGGTTTTTCAGAGATGCTAAATGTGGAAAGATCCAGTGTCAGGGCGGAGCTAATCGCCCAGTGATCGGCACTAACGCCGTCTCCATCGAGACCAACATCCCCCTGCAGGAGGGGGGGCGGATCCTGTGCCGGGGGACCCACGTATACCTGGGGGACGACATGCCGGACCCGGGACTGGTTCTGACCGGGACTAAGTGTGGGGAGGACATGGTGAGAGAGACTGAGAATATAATTATAAACATTAACATGCTGAGTGGTGTAACTGTCTAAACGTTGCCCAACTATCAGCAGATCACTTTGTTGGTTCTTGGAGACGTTATACAGAATCTGCTCTCTGTGTGTTTTGTAGGACCACTGCCCCCTTCACTCAGCACAATGCTTTATTATCTATTAGCTAATGAAGCTGATTATGATTCTTCTCAAAGCGTGTTGAGCTCTTAGTGTGCATTAATGGCAGTTAGAGAAGAAACAGCTGAAAAGCTTTATGATAACTAAGAATTACTCATGCATCCTGTGATACAGGAAGTTCTAACTAGTGTGTGAAAAGTAAAAATGACTAAATTAGGGGAATATTTGGGACAAATTATCGGAAATCTTTGCCAGTCATGATTTAGGAAGTATAAACTTTGTGATTTGTGTTGGGTAAATCCTCACATATGAGATTAATTTGAGGAGGAGATGGAAATAGAGAAATTCCAGCTGAAACAGGTTTATTTATCTTCAGTATGAGTTACTGTAAAACTCCAGCGTCCTGCAGGCGTCCCGTTACAGTAATTCATGTTAAACTTGGATTTTCTAGAAAAATATTGGGACACTGCTCATTCATTGTTTCATCAGTAATATTAAAAATAGTTTATACTGCTTTTGTTGGAGTAACTGTTTCTATTGTCCAGAGGAGACACATGTGCTAGATTTCTGAGCGCAGCTGTAATTTGGATGTGGTGGAACGAGTTTCCTGCTGAGTTATGGAGGAAAAGCTTCACACTCTCTCTCTCTGTCTCTGTAGATGTGTCTGAACCGGCAGTGTCAGAACGTCAGTGTGTTTGGTGTTTACGAGTGTTCAGTGAAGTGCAGTGGACGTGGGGTAAGTTTATAGATTTCACTGCATGTTTCTCTCTCTGTCTCCAAACACCTCAGTCAGTTCAGGGTAACAGTTTATTCTGCTCCGCCTTAAAGATCTATTTATCGGGTCGGCGGGGAGTGCCGGGCTCGGGTCGGTGCTGAGTAACTGTATTTTTGCACATTCTAATATATATATAACCCACTGTGTGTGTGTGTGTGTGTATGTGTGTGTGTGTGTTACCTGGGCAGGTATGTAATAATAAGAAGAACTGTCACTGTGAGGAGCACTGGGCTCCTCCGTTCTGTGATAAAGCTGGATTTGGAGGCAGTGTGGACAGCGGACCCATGAGACTGGCAGGTACAGCAGTGTGTGTATAGTGTGTGTATAGTTTGTGTATATAGTGTGTGTGTGTGTGTGTGTGTTACAGATGGTGGGAGTGTGAGGGTGGGGACGGTGTGTATAGTTTGTGTATATTGTGTGTGTGTGTGTGTGTGTGTGTTACAGACAGTGGGAGTGTGAGGGTGGGGACGGTGTGTATAGTGTGTGTATAGTTTGTGTATATAGTGTGTGTGTGTGTGTTACAGACGGTGGGAGTGAGGGTGGGGACGGTGTGTATAGTGTGTGTATAGTTTGTGTATATAGTGTGTGTGTGTGTTACAGACGGTGGGAGTGAGGGTGGGGACGGTGTGTATAGTGTGTGTATAGTGTGTGTATAGTTTGTGTATATAGTGTGTGTGTGTGTGTGTGTATTACAGACGGTGGGAGTGTGAGGGTGGGGACGGTGTGTATAGTTTGTGTATATAGTGTGTGTGTGTGTGTGTTACAGACGGTGGGAGTGTGAGGGTGGGGACGGTGTGTATAGTTTGTGTAGTGTGTGTGTGTGTGTGTGTGTTACAGACGGTGGGAGTGTGAGGGTGGGGACGGTGTGTATAGTTTGTGTAGTGTGTGTGTGTGTGTGTGTGTTACAGACGGTGGGAGTGTGAGGGTGGGGACGGTGTGTATAGTGTGTGTATAGTTTGTGTATATAGTGTGTGTGTGTGTGTTACAGACGGTGGGAGTGTGAGGGTGGGGACGGTGTGTACAGTGTGTGTATAGTTTGTGTATATAGTGTGTGTGTGTGTGTGTGTGTTACAGACGGTGGGAGTGTGAGGGTGTGGACGGTGTGTATAGTGTGTGTATATATATATATATAGTGTGTGTGTGTGTGTTACAGACGGTGGGAGTGTGAGGGTGGGGACGGTGGTGGCGTTCTTGTGTTTGATGATTGTGGGAACGATCGTCTGCATTAAGAGGAAGACTCTGGCTGGACTCTTCATCAGCAACAAGGAAAACTCCATAGAGAAGCTCAGGTACAGAAATGAAAGCGTAACTACACCCCCTGATTTTAGCTCCACCCTCAGATCAAATCTGAAAAATGCTAAAAATGGGAACAGTAGTTTGGGAGGGGCACTGAGTGATGTATGGGTTTAGAGGGAGGGGCAGAAGGCAGAGTGGTATTATTGATTGACTGATTTGCATATTGTACCATATTACACGGAAACATAATCCTCATCTCTAGCACAGCTGAGCCTGTGCTGATTCCTGAACAGTTTATTAAAGTTATTGAATATTATCTTATTAGCTATTTTTTTATCAAGTTTATTTTTTTTCTGTAATAAAACCATAATAACTAAGTAATACACTCTTTCTAAACTATTTAAATGTATAAAAGTTTCATTGTGTTCTTTTATTGTTTTTTAACAGGTCAGTGGGACCCAATGGATCAGCCAGTCCTGGACACACATTCCCAACCAGCCAATCACACGTCAGCACACACACACACTCCGCATGCAGAGCATCACCACAGTGCCAAGCACCAGCCATACCACAAAGTGCCTGTTTATATAAGGTGGGTTAATCAGCCAGTACACACACACATCCAACACACACACACGCACACACATCCAACACACACGCGCACACACACATACACATACACTTTAATTAGCATTTTTGATCTTGGGCTCCCCCTACTGTCTGGAGGTGTAGTTTGTGCACTGAGACGCTGTTTACATGTAATTTTGAGGAATTCCCACCTTCCCCTGCTTTTTGCCGTGGGAATGTGAGCAGGAAACCTGGAGCACTACAGTCTGGTACTGTGTGATGTTTAGCAGTCAATCCAGGTTCTGTTTGGGATCTGGTGACGGTCAGGTTTGAGGATGAAGGCTCGTAGTGATGAGCGACACACTGTCCAAACAACCTGCTGGTATGATGATCTGTGAGCGTCACCCTTAGTAGTGATACGAATTGTCAGAACTTCCAGCTGATAGCAGCAGCATTTTTCAGCAGGATAATGTTCACCCACACACAGCAAGGGTTCCCAGGAACACAATCTCACATTTCTGATTTCTGAAGGAGCATCTCCTTGGTAATTCATTGCCAATCAGCTGGGTGTTCATCAGAATACAGAACCTGTTCCTCTCCATTTTTAACTGAATCTCATCTCATATCCAGAATAGAGGATCCAACAGAGAACCAGAGCCCACTTTTCCTTTCACTCTAATATTATAAACCAACTAATATTATCATCACGTTCACACAGATAAATATTCACTCCATTCAAACAATGAACCTTTATGTATTACACAAATTAATCATTTAATAATCTCTCTCTCTCTCTCTCTCTCTCTCTCTGTCTCTCTCTGTCTCTCTCTCTCTGTCTCTCTCTCTCTCTGTCTCTCTCTCTGTCTCTCTCTCTCTCTTTCTCTCTCTCTGTCTCTCTCTCTCTCTCTCTCTCTCTCTCTCTCTCTCCAGTCTGCTCTAGGAGTGGATTCTCTGGTGGGGTCGGTTTCTCTGCGGCGGCTCCCTCAGTGTCCTCCTCTCCACCTGACCCACCCTCTGCCCTTCACCCTGACCCCCCCTCCCCCTGCTCCACCCCCACACCGCGCCCCGCCTCCTCCTCTACCACACACACACTCACACACACACACTCTCTCACACACACACACACACACCTGCCCACACACTCCCAAACTCAGAGCGCACCACCCTCGCCCCCCCTCCCCGCCGCTCCACAGCCTGAGCTGCCAGAACTCCTGCAGGACGGCTCTGGTCAGTAAACTCCTTCTCTTATTACATTAAAGTTTAAATTATTTAGTTCAATCATTTTTAAAACTTCAGGCAAAAGGTCTTTTATACCACAGTTTGTCCTTTAAAACAGTAGTAAATGAGTTATAAACTGTTATGACTAATATTGTGGAAAATGTTACGTTTGTTGCTCCTCCCCCTCAAATGTTACACTTTATTCCAGTCATAAATAGAACTAGAACTCTAAAGCGCTGCCACTATGATCGGGAGATCGCTGGTTTGAATCCAAGTTATGCAGCTTGTCATCAGCTGCAGGAGCCCTGAGATGTGGAGTAGCCCTGAGCTGTGGAGCTGTGGAGTAGCGGAGCTGTGGAGTAGCGGAGCTGTGGAGTAGCGGAGCTGTGGAGTAGTGGAGCTGTGGAGTAGTGGAGCTGTGGAGTAGCGGAGCTGTGGAGTAGCGGAGCTGTGGAGTAGCGGAGCTGTGGAGCTGTGGAGTAGCGGAGCTGTGGAGTAGTGGAGCTGTGGAGTAGTGGAGCTGTGGAGTAGCGGAGCTGTGGAGTAGCGGAGCTGTGGAGTAGCGGAGCTGTGGAGCTGTGGAGTAGTGGAGCTGTGGAGTAGCGAAGCTGTGGAGTAGCGGAGCTGTGGAGTAGTAATGAACAGAGTATTGACCGGCCGAAACAAAGTAAATCAGCACAGATGTCCTCAGCCCGGCCTCCTGAACCCGCCAGCAGACTGAAAATGAACCCGAGTGCTATTAAATAACACAGTGAGCAAACAGAGATCTGCCGCCGCCGGCACAGAGCGAGCAGCATTAGAGCGGCAGTGCCGGGGGCAGCCCCACAGGAAATAAAGCCGCCCGGCTGACAGATTGTGGTTACTGCAGCGCACCCCCGGTGCTGAAGTGCTTCTGGGTCTGCGGTCCTGTTCATTTACACACACACACACACACACACAAACACACACATACACACCCATGTGCTGCCTGCTACACAACCTCTTCTCTCATTTATTAATTCATTTATTTATTTATACCTCGCTTTCTCACGAGGCTTCAGTGCATTACCAACAAAACTATATGCATCATAATTAACCTAAACAACAAACAAATAAACCTGACTGCTTAAAACCAGATATTACAGCAGTAATTAAATGTTTAATTAACACGAGGATGTACAGTGTAGGACTTTCTATGTTCTAATCCAGTGTTAATCACTGCTTTTGTATAGAAAAGAGTTTATTAAATATAAATAAATATAAAATTGGGTATTATAAAATAGTTATTCTGCTTTTGTTGGAGTAAATGTCTCTAGGTTTATATACAAAAGAAATTTAGGAGGTGACAAAAATAAAAAAAAACAAGATGTGGTATTGTCAGATGTATGCTGGGAATTGTAGTTCTGGGGCTGAGGAAAAAGTACAGAGTACAGCTGGAGTTACTTTCTAACTGCAGCACTGGATGAAAATTCCCATAATAATCCTGCCCCCCACTGCCTAGTCCCGCCCCCACACAACTGCCCCGCCCTCCACTGCACCGCCCCGCCCCACTACACAGCCCCACCCCAACACTGCACCGCCCCAACACTGCACCATGCTACAGAGCAGACCATCCTAAATTAATCCCAGATGTTCCACCTTAAAAACATTATGGTGAGACAGGGACAGGAACAGCTGTAAGACAGAGAGAAGAGACAGGCAGAGAGACACACAGAGAGACAGAAACACAGAGAGACAGACGCACAGAGAGACAGACACACAAAGAGACACACAGAGAGACAGACAGGCAGGAAAGAATTACTTTATCTGAGGTCAGTGAGGAGCATCACACTCCAGACCCTCTTCACTGTAATACAGTCACGGTCTCATAGCGCCCTCTAGCGGCAGAATTCAGACACTAATATTCATATCAGAGCTCTCACTTACAATCACATGGTCTGTCCTGTCAAAATAAAAGTTTTAATTGGAACGGACTTAATTGTGATTAACGATATTACTGTAATTTTAGGACTTTTTTATGACAAAAATTAAATTGTAATATAATAGTATAATAATTAATTTACATATTGCTTTTAAAGAACAATGGACTTTTAATTATTTACAATGTTTAGAGGTTTTAAGTTGACATTTCACTTTAATAGGTTCTCTTTACTAAGACCTTAAATGTTTTTTAATTGGACCCATAAAATATGATTTTTTTAATGGTTTCTAATAGAACTTAATGCATTCCCTATACTGTTGATTTTCTAAATGTTTATGTTTTTAAAGGAGTATCTGCGCTGTCTGGTTCTGTTTGCGTTCAAGTGAAGAAAAACTAAAGATTAAAGTTAGAGAATACACATGATTAAAATTACTGACCGGATTACTGAGCTCCTCTTATCAGATTTCCAGTTTTTTGTTTATATGCATGTTCATAATTGGTTCAATATCTAATCATATAAACATCAGATCAACACCTTCATAAAATAAGCTTTTTTCAGGAAACACAAGAAACATATAACAGTTGTTATGGAAATGTAAACAATTTAACAGATAGTTTATGATGCTGCTGAGCATTAAAAACATTTTAACATTTAAACATCTGTAACTGAGCATTTCTATTTTACTGACAAAAATGAAGACTAATAAAACTCAACAACAAGATTAAACAGCTATGCAATATTTATAACCTATATCCTTTATTAAAAAGAAGTATATTTTATATTGGGCACTGACTGGATGGAGGAAGTTAGTTTAGTAAAGGTAGCCTTAGCTTGGAAAGCTATTAAAAAGTTAAACTTTAAAAAGTACAATTTTATTTTGATAAGAAAAAATAAATGTGTTCACATGTTTATGGTTCTATGATTAATTGTGTATCTCTTGTGTTTAATTTTAGGAGAAACCCAGGCCGCCCCAAAAGCCTTTACCCGCTGACCCGCTGGGTCGATCCGTCCGGTTACTGCGGAGCCCGTCAGCCGTAACCCCGCCCATCCCCAACCCTGCCGGCCCCGCCCCCCGCACCGCCCCCCCACTCCACACACAGCCCAACCGGTCAGTACCTGCCCACCGACACACCTGTCCGTACCTTTCACTAATTTATTTATAGAAGTGCTCCCCACCTCATTTTTACGGGTGTATATTGTTTTTATATTTTTAATATTAATTTTTAGTGTGTGTGTGTGTGTGTGTGTTCTCAGGCCACCTCTGAAGCAGCCCCCCACACTGCCAAAGCCTCAGTTCCTCACAGGTCTGCCGAAACCCAGCAGCTGAGATCCGGGCTGGAGGACCTGAGCGGAGAAAACTCTTAATTTGCACTAAAACTAAAAATGCATCGGTCTTTATGAACACTGAGGCCGGGTCGGGGGGTCGGGGGTCAGGGGTAAGGGGTCAGGGGTTGTGACCCCTTGGTGCTACGCCCTGTCGGTGCTACGAGACGACACTCAGGAACACCTCGCACATTATTTATGTTGGTCTAAACTGTATTTATTTCAGCACAGTGTGGAGGACTCTCTGTGTTTTGAGATTTTGTTGTGTGGTTTGAGTTTAGTGTGAACTGAATTTTACTCTAATCTAAAGAACTGGTTTTAGGGAAAATGGTCTGGAAAGGAAGCTTGAATTTGGAGCTCCACATTGTCATGCTGAGTTCTGTGTGATTATCACTGATTTAAAATCATTTATTCTCCCACATCACTGATATTCCTGCAGATTCCTGAGCAGAATGTCAGCCTGATGTTGGAAATTGTGGCTGTAATTTTAACAGAAGAGTCATTCTATGAAATAAATATTTTTTTAAATATTGGTATTAGTTAAAAATAATAGTTCAAAATAAAATAGATTCGAACAGCAACTTGCACTTTAACCTCGATGCATCCTGTTCAGTTTAATAGACAGATTAATGTGGAATAATATTCTATGAAATATTATTAGCTTACTACAATATAAACAAATAGCACATCACACACATATGAGCATCACACACAGAACAGCCTTTTAAACCTGGAGAAAAAGCTGATCATGACAGTATCTAAATTTCCAGAATTTAATCAGACTAAGATTGATAAAAAAATATATTATTTTGCTTTAATTTCACAGAATAAACTCACATAATTTCATTAAGGACACCCATAATCCTAAAATCCTAAACATGTATATTTATTTGGTGATTTTACATGCAAATATAAATGGTAAAATTATTATTCTCTTTAAGAAATAGTATTTTACAGAACAAATACATGAATTACTAGCTGTTTTTTCATCAGCTGTTATGCATTCATATAAAACCCGTTTCATAGAATGACTCAGAAATACGAGGAGGAGCCCTGAACTTGAATTTACACAAAACTCCATTAAAAAACACAAAATTATTATATATAAACATTACAATTGTAAAGAAGTTTGTGTAATCCACATGGTTTCTCTCCTCTCGTGATCATGGTCTGGGTCAGACTGTGGATGGAGAGCGGCTGTAATCAAGGGATTATGGTTCGATATGAGCTCAGAAACAGCAGGATAAAAAAGGACAGTGTTTTTAAGTTGTGTTTAAAATGTGTTTTTAGTTTTTCAGTGTTGTGTGTGTTTTTTACTGAGCCTACATTTATCACACTGTAGTTTAGAGCTGAAAACTCTCTTTAAAAAAAGGGCTTCTTCACCTGCTGCCGATTAAGAATCATGTTTATAAAACAGTGTGAAGATTTTGTTACCGATTCTTTAACAACATGAAATCCATCCATACTCAATACAATACTCCATTACTCCAACATCCCAATACTCCATTACTCCAACACCCCAATACTCCATTACTCCAACACCCCAATACTCCATTACTCCAACACCTCAATACTCCACTACTCCAACACCTCAATACTCCAACACCCCAATACTCCATTACTCCAACATCCCAATACTCCATTACTCCAACACCCCAATACTCCATTACTCCAACACACCAATACTCCACTACTCCAACACCCCAATACTCCACTACTCTAAAACCCCAATACTCCATTACTCCAACACCCCAATACTCCACTACTCCAACACCCCAATACTCCATTACTCCAACACCTCAATACTCCACTACTCCAACACCTCAATACTCCAACACCCCAATACACCATTACTCCAACACCCCAATACTCCATTACTCCAACACCCCAATACTCCACTACTCCAACACCCCAATACTCCACTACTCCAACACCCCAATACTCCACTACTCCAACACCCCAATACTCCACTACTCCAACACCCCAATACTCCACTACTCCAACACTCCATTACTAAAGGAAGCATCCGCCTCTTTTTCACCACAGGACCAAATAAGGCTTATATGGCTGTTTTTTCTGTTTGTTGTGTTTCAAAATCAGGACCAGGAAATGCACAGTGTTCAAATAATAATATAATTTAGTGACAGTTGTTCTCATCAGATGCGTCTGGTGAACAGTTATTTAGGGTTAGCGAGTTAGCATGCTAACTTGTGAAGTGGTGCATACTAACTAAATGAGAAATGGAGAACTGTGAGTTCTTATCTTATTCCACACCGCTACAGCAACTTTAGCATAATGGCTAACCAGCCTCTTCCAGTGTTAGCACCACCAGCCTCCTCAGCATCACTACTCCAGCATTAGCACAGACCAGCTGGCCAATCAGTAATCTTCCCACCAAACTGTTAGCTAAACTTACCAATGGAACATCACCTTCTGTTTTCAGATCAGTTTAGCCCTGCAGTGGAAAGCGACCATATCCAACCTATTAAAACTCTTGATAGTGTGAATCCTGTAGACAAAAAAAAATAAAATTAAAACACATTGTGGCCAAAACTCCCCCATAGAAATGCATTAAAATAAGTATTTAAACTTTCAATCCAGAAACTGATGCTTTTCTACAGATCAGCACAACATCACCTCTTCCTTTCTGAGCTTCAGATCCTGAATTCTGCAGAATCTTAGAACCAGTAAAGAAGGTTGATGCTCTGTGCTTCTAGAACAGATCCAACTTGTACATTTTTCTCCATAGGAGTGAACGCTGGAGTGAATGCTGGAGTGAATGCTAGAGTGACCGCTGGAGTGAATGTTGGAGTGACCGCTGGAGTGAATGTTGGAGTGACCGCTGGAGTGACCGCTGGAGTGAACGCTGGAGTGAACGTTGGAATGAACGCTGGAGTGAACGCTGGTGTGAACGCTGGTGTGAACGCTGGTGTGAATGCTGGAGTGAACGTTGGAGTGAACGCTGGAGTGAACGCTGGAGTGAACGCTGGAGTGACCGCTGGAGTGAATGTTGGAGTGAACCCTGGAGTGACCGCTGGAGTGAATGTTGGAGTGAACGCTGGAGTGAATGTTGGAGTGACCGCTGGAGTGATTGCTGGAGTGAACGCTGGAGTGAACGCTGGAGTGAATATTGGAGTGAATGTTGGAGTGAACGCTGGAGTGAATATTGGAGTGAATGTTGGAGTGAACGCTGGTGTGAACGCTGGTGTGAATGTTGGAGTGAACGCTGGACTGAACTTAACATTTAGAGAAAATTATCGGCATTAAGCAGAGCAACACCTACATCATAGCGACACCACGACAACACTCACACTCGTGCAGAAACAAGTAGTTATTATTAGCATTTTTATTTAAACATGGCAGCAGTGTCCACAATTAAACGTGACGGGTGGTGGATTTGATGGGGTGACTCTAGGTGTGGTTTTTTTTTTCTTTACTTCCCATCATTTTACTGGTTTATGAAATGGTTTTGTTTGTTATCAGTCGAGCAGACACCTCATACTCTTTGATGCACATTTATTACTCCAGTTGATATTTTATTTCTGTTCATTCTTTTACTCTCTGACTGTAATTTTAACTTTTTAAACACATTCAGATTTAACCTTTTCCGATAGTAATCATCAGACTTTACTCCTGTGAACTGGCTTTGCTTGTTCAGCTGTTTTATTCCTGTACTCACTTTTTACCTATTTGTATCCATACACTTATATCAGTATTTCTATACATGAAATATAATATTAACTTTCTTTATTTTGCGCAGTGACTGAGAACACCAATCATTTTTATACGATAACTCTTTGATAAATAAATGTGTGGGGGGGGTGGGGGGGGTCAGTGTCTGAGGATTATGAACCTGTGCTCAGTAAAGTTGTCTATGAAATGATGTGTGATGAACTGAGTGATATTTTCTTTTAGAAATTCTGACCATTTTTTGAAGCTCCATCCACTGACCTGACTGAACGAACTGAACCTGAATCTGAAACACAAAGAAACAACCTGTGTTATTAACCTATTATATTTATATTTATATTTATTATTATTTATTATTATATTTACATATTTATTATCTGGTCGTTCACCAAGAGGTACTCTACCCAAAACTAGGCTGAGAGTTTATAGGGCAGTGGGTGAATCAATGTTTGACCCAAAGCCTGATCAGACACACCTTTACCTGCCCGCAGAGAACAGCGCTTTACTGCAGCCTGCAGGTGGCAGTAAAACACCAGCAGATTATCACTAAACAAGAGAAAGGCTTGTATTACAAAATATATATCAAATATGTATAAATCAACCAATACACAGATTAGAGCTGCGATAATGGGAATTCTAGGCCAATATCCGATAGATTACACATATCTGTACACATTTATAATGTATTACAGAGGAACAGCCAAATACATATTATTCTGATTTACAGCTCCCTATCTCACTGTTACACAGTTCAGGCTGCTTTAAACAGAACAGACGAACTATTAAATATCAAACATTTCTTAAATATTTCGTTCATTAACTAATATAATGACTAATACAACTGAGAGACTTTTGGACCAATGGGAGCACAGTATGGGCGGGACTGTATTAGTCTGGACTTGGCTCTGATTGAAGGGTCAAAAACGTTAAAGCCTGGTTAACAAAACTCCACTATTTATGAGATAATACTCACATTATTCATATTTACTGCTTGTATATGTCAGGGTTTACTATTATTTACTAGTATTTTAGGGAAACATTAAATGTTAAGGTTTTATATTTTTAGTAAATTAAAGATAAAACACAAACACTGGTGATATTGCAGAGCTCCCATGGGGTGGTTTTGATTTATATTTAGCTGCTAATTAGAAAAGTATTTTATTTGTACGTTTGATAAGTAGGATTTGTGGTGTTAGGCTTGTTTAAAGAGATGTTTTAGTGTGGTTGGTTTTGTATTTTTAACCGTTTTTAATATTTTGAGATATCGCGCTTTAGTCTCTGTCTCTAAATGCCCCAAGTACAGTAATTGTGGTCAGTACTGACTTATTAATTATTAATAATATTGGATTTAAATGTTCTAATGACTCAAATATACAAGTCAAATTCTACGTTTCAGTAAAATACTTTTAATTAAGGCAAAATTCATATATTATTTTTTTTGCAATTGTAACTTAAACCGATGACCTGCACGAGATACCACAAGTTACCTGGGTGGTTTTGCATCATTTGTCTCTTATTCAGTTTTAAGCAGCACCGAAATATTCACATTATTTTATTTTCTCGAAATAATAAGATAGCATCTCAACGACACATCATATGAAATTTCCTCAATAAAGATAAATTCGTGCTGGATTTGTTTATTTTAAAGGCGGGTTTTCATATAAAAACATAAGGTAGAAGATTTTCTATTGTTGTAAATGAGGACCAATCACAGCGAAGGAGGCTGGACACCGCCGGCCAATCACAGTGCAGGAGGCTGGATTAGCCAAAATATGGGCGGGAAAAAACTCAACAGCCCCCAGAACCGCAAAGCTGCTGAACCAAACAACACGTGGATCTGAGAACTCCAGCACCAGAACACAGGACACAGACTGGGACATACTGGGACACACTGGGACAGATTCATGGCGCTGAGCTGCTGTAATCTCTCTGGGAAAACCAGAGGAGACTGAAAACAGCAGATCTGAGAGAGGACAGGAGGAGCTGGGCTGGAGGAGTGCAGAGTGAGGGGGGGCAGGGTGAGGTGAGGTAAGTGTGAGGGGGGCCAGGGTGAGGGAGGACAGGGTGAGGTAAGTGTGAGGGGGGGGCAGGTTGAGGTTAGTGTGAGGGTATGGTTGGTGTGAGGTAAGTGTGAGGGGGGCAGTGTGAGGTAAGGGTAAGGAGGGACAGGGTGAGGGTGAGGTAAGTGTGAGTGAGTGGTTAGTGTGAGGGAGTGGTTAGTGTGAGGGTGTGGTTAGTGGAAGGGTGAGGTAAGTGTGAGTGTTGTTAGTGTGAGGTAAGTGTGAGGGTGTGGTTAGTGTGAGGTAAGTGTGAGGGTGTGGTTAGTGTGAGGTAAGTGTGAGGGTGTGGTAGTGTGAGGGTGTGGTTAGTGTGAGGTAAGTGTGAGGGTGTGGTTAGTGTGAGGTAAGTGTGAGGGTGTGGTTAGTGTGAGGTAAGTGTGAGGGTGTGGTACGTGTGAGGGTGTGGTTAGTGTGAGGTAAGTGTGAGGGTGTGGTTAGTGTGAGGTAAGTGTGAGGGTGTAGTTAGTGTGAGGTAAGTGTGAGGACATGGCGCTGAGCTGCAGTGAGGAGGAGCAGGAGCTCAGCTCTCGGTGTTTGGAGGAGTGTAAGGGGTGTGAGGAGGTGTTGGGGTTTGGAGATGATCTGGAGCTGAACCGGTTCGACGGGCTCCCGCACTCCTCCCGGTTTTACTCCCTCCTGCAGGAGCGGCAGCAGCTTCCGGTCTGGAGCAGCAGAGCAGAGTTCCTGCAGAACCTGAAGACCAATCAGATCCTCCTGCTCTCCGCCTCCTGCAGGAGCGGCAGGAGCTCTCAGGCAGGTTCCTCTCATTATTACACTTAAAGCACCTGATCAACCTCCCGGAATGTGTAAACGAAGTAAGGTGTGGCCACAATATAATATATTGAAATTACAAATATATTAAAGGCACAATATCATAAATTTTGTGCACAAGATCATATATTGGGGCCACAAATTACATTTCTGTTTGTCCAAAATATTAAATATTGATTATGGCACAAGATTACATTATGGTAACATTTTAAGTTTGCTGTGGTCACAAAATAATATTAAGGCAACATAAAAAAAAAATGATTAAGTTTCTACTGATTCTGAGACAGTATGTTGATGGTTGCCTAAGGTAGTATATTGGGGTCACATGTTAAGTTTCAAGTGGCCACTAGATATAATGAAGTCACTTAATTTTCTAATGGTCCTAAGCACTGTATTCATTGATGCCATGGGATAATATTGAGGAAACAAATCATGTTTCTAGTGGCCATCACATAATATATTGAGGTTGCATGATGGTGTATTAAGGAGAATATATAATGTTTTGACTACATAAGAGATTATTTTATCTTAATTAATAAACAGCCACTATAACTCCCTATAGGCTCCATATTTGTTTTTCTACTAGAGTTTCATATTACTGTGTTTCTCTTTTATTGTTTTTATGTTTCATTTGAAATTCTGTCCATGTGATTAAGTTCATCTTCTTTTATTTATTTAATATTTGCTCATCATGTGGGTTGAGGCTCCTCCACGTGTTCTGTAATCCTTTGGACTCATTTGACCTGTGTTAGTTGATACTGGTTCTGAATGGTGTTTAGTCTCCTCTGCTCACTGTGGTTTTTACTTTCTAGAATGTAAATGTTGGATCTAAACTGTGAAACAACCTGTTTTAAATGATTTGATATTTTGTAAGATCACATTGATTTCTGCCTATTAAGCCAAGAACACTTCAGCTCCACCCATTATTATTATTATTATTATTATTATTATTATTATTATTATTATTATTATTATTATTATTATAAGCTTTTTTAGGTCAGGCTACCTTTTTGAATGAGGCAAAAAAGCCCTAAAGGCCTCACTCACACAGCGGGTAAAAGTAACACAAATCTGATTTTCTCACAAAGTCTGATGTTTATTTTAGGCGTTCCAGCTCATCGTTAAAACGGAAATGTAATTTAGATTTGCATGCATGGTTTATTAAAAACTTTAATTATTTAACACGTGTAAGTGAAACAATTAAACAGCCATATGATTTCTGATCAGTGGTAAACTGGTGAAAACAGCAGACTGGCCCTTGGTGTCAGATCTTAAAGAGCTCCTAAATATAGAGGGTGCACTTTTAGACCAAACTGCTCCTGAGGGGTCAGACTGAGCCAGAGATCTCGCAGGGATAAGCACATTTCTGTCTGGCTGAAACGGCAGCGGGGGAGGCGGGGGTGGTGTTTACCGAGCTCTGCTGTAAATTCCCAACCAGCTAAATCTAATTTATCCTTTAAAACACAAAGTGAACGTGAGGTCAGACAGGTCTGTTGTTTGGTTTGTGACCAAAGGCTTTTACTGATCTGATTGTGAGTAATAAGTAAACATATCTGAATGGACAGAACATGCAGACGGTCACGATGCTCACGATGATCACGATGATCAAACATGTTTTTCAGTTGTTTTTAGTTCCCATCTTTTATCAGCAAGCCTTCAGCAAATCATTTACTCAGTCCTGACTTTGTATTTTATGCCACAGTTTGAAACTGTAAATGACCAAATGACTCCTTTTGGTGTATAAAGTTTTCATGTATGAAAAATAAGTGTTGGCAATAATATGCATATAAAAATAAATCGTGTTAACGGGGACACTTGAAGGTCTATCATTAAGCTCTGGAAACACAGTGGCATGTTTTTGAGCTTTGTGGATCTGTAGGACTGGGAGAGTGTTGTCACGGTGTCAGTGAGTGTAGGCCGGGTATCCTGGTTCTGGCTGGTGCTGGTGGAGGTTTTCCCAGGTCGTTAGCTTTAATCTGCTGCTGCTGATCTCAGAGTAAGAAACGCCCTGATCCACCACCAGCGGCCTTCAGCAGGACCCTCAGAGGTTCAGGGTCCTGCAGCTCCAGTCGAAAGTTATTTTGTTTTATATATTTATGTCAGATATTCTGGCTAGTTAACACATGTAGTTTGTCCTGTAGAGGTGTTAACTCTTCCATATTAGTGTGTGTGTGTATACACACACAAACACACGCACGCACACACACACACACACACGCACACACAAAAGTGTGTTTCTATAGGTCTGATGGGTGGTTGCTAGATGATATGGTGTTGCTATGTGATTGATAAGGTGTTGTATTATTAGGCCTTGATAGAGTGTAGCTATGTTGTTAAGTGGTTGCTATGGTATTTCTAGATTTTTTTCATGTTGTTCAGGGTTGTTGGTTGCAAAGCGGTTTCTGTGGTATCGTAAGTGTGTGCTGTGGTGTTTATATATCACAATGTTTATTGCTGTGATGATATACCTGTTATTTGATATAGTGTTGCTAGGGTGTCTCAGTGTAGAGTGTGAGTGGAGTCTAAGGTGATCCTAGGTGGTTGTTTCGATGTGCTAACTGGTTGCTAAGGTATTTCAGGTGCCTGATGATGATGATGATGTGTTTGTGTGTGTGTAGGTTCCTCAGTGGTGTGCGGAGTTCTGTCTGGAGGTGAGGTATCAGCACGGCGTGGTGGTGTGTAGTCAGGTTCAGGGGAGGCAGGCGGTTGAGCTGGCGCTGCGCGTGGCTGATGAGATGGATGTGAATATCGGTCATGAGGTGGGATACAGCGTACCTCTCCAGAACTGCTGCTCCAGCGACACCATCCTCAGGTGTGTGCAATAAACACGTATCTCATGATTAATATTCACAGTGTATTATTTGATTATCAGTGTGTGAGTGAATTAGTTGGTCATAATTAGATCATCATACAAATTAATAATTTAAGTAATAAATTGTAATTAGTTTTATTAACATTATTATTGACGTTTAGTCGACACTGAAATTTGGCATATTTGATTATATCAACTAAGTGTTGCAGCCCTAGTTATGATTGAGTTATGATTGAGTTATAAAGACATAGTGTAGTTTTAAGACACTAGCAGGGATTTAGCAGGATTATGTTCAATTAAAAGTCTATTTTTTTCTTTGTTTTTTTTCTGTACCACAATTGTACATAAATTGATATTCCTACACCATCCTGAGCCCAGTCTGGTGGTGTTTTAGGTTTGTTAGGCTAATAAATCAGAAAACAATATTAATGGTGATATAAATATTAGGGTAATTAGATGTGAATTGATTGGGTCCTGTGATTGGACTGTTGTGCAGGTAATGGTATATTGTTTATTATTTTTTTAATTATTTACCTTTATTTAACCAGGATAGTCGGGGTAGTTGATATTTAATATAATATTCAGTGTTTGTAGATTCTCTCTTTTTCTCTCAGGTTCTGCACTGATGACGTTCTCCTCAGGGAACTGATGTCAGACCCGTTGTTGGAGCACTATGGCGTAGTGGTGATAGACCAGGCTCATGAACGCACTGTGAGCACAGACCTGCTGCTGGGTCTGCTTAAAGAGGTTCTCCTGCAGCGTCCAGAGCTCAGAGTGGTGGTGCTCTCCGTCCCTCCGGCCTCTGAGACGTTCCTCCAGCACTACGGGGAGGTTCCTCACCTGCGGGTGGAGACCCCCAGCTCTGCTGAGGTGGTGTACAGCAGCGGGGGCAGAGCGGAGAACTTCTACTCTGCGCTGAGGCTGGTGCTGGAGGTCCACAGAGCTAAAGAACCGGGAGACCTGGCGGTGTTCCTCGCCTCGGAACAGGTGGGGGTCCTGTGTGGATCTGATATTGATCTAATCTGATATTAATCTGATCTGATTTGGTATTGTATATGTGTGTGTGTGTGTGTGTGTGTGTGTGTGTGTGTGTGTGTGTGTGTGTGTGTTAGGAGGTAATCTGTGCCTGCAGTCTGCTGGTTAAGGAGGCGGCGAGGTTAAGCAGTGCTCTTGGAGAGCTGGTGCCGGTGGCTCTGTGCCCGGGTCAGCCTGGCATCTGCCCACCAATCACAGAAAACCATTATAGGAGCCGAAAGGTCTTTCTCTCCTGCAGCCAATCAGAAGACATGTTTTGGTCAGTGGACACGGTGAATTTTGTGATTGACACTGGAGTTGAGAAGAGATATGTGAGTGATTTACTGTTTTATAGATTTAAGGTGGAATTGGCTGCCGGTTACATAAACACATCATACTAAACTTCACGCAACCACATTAAATAAATAATACAATAAAAAATAACATGCCACCTTTAGAAATGAGAGAACAGCTTAAACTAACATCACTGTCATATTACCCAGTGATATCATTCACACGTAGAATCAGTAAAAATATTAATATTTAATTAATACTGATTTTAGATACAGGTAAACAGAGTTTTGCTTTGAATTCTGTACTGAGATCCTGAGATTTTCAGGATATTACTATGTTTAAAAAATTATATATATATATATATATATATATATATTACTATTTAATATAAAACATATTTATTATATATATATTTTTTCTTTATTATGGTAAGCTTATTATTTACAACAGATGTGGAATAATCTAATTAATCTATTTTTAATAAATTATCCAACTTGTAAAAATATTTTAGTGTTTACTGCTGAATCTGTGGATTTAAACTGTGTAATTTGAAAGAACTGGTTATATTTTCAGGTGTATAATCCACGTATCAGATCCAGTTCTGAGGTGATCAGACCCATCAGTAGATGTCGGGCGGAGATCCGTAAACAGCTGTCCGGCTCGACAGGTGAAGAAGCTCTTTTGTCTGTTAAAGAGAGTCTGATGTTTATTACAGTAAACCTGTCGGCTTTGAGCCGAATCCCGGGGGAGGGGTAAAACGTCTCCAGCAGAGATACTGACTCTTCTCTGCAGTGATGGAGCTCCATATATACAATACATAAAGCACTGGGCAACAGGCAAGCATGAAACATCTGATCCATGAACTATAATTAAAAAATAAATAAAATAATAAAAAGCTTCTCTGGTGAGCTTGTTTGGGAGTTGGGGAGGAGTTTGGGATTTGGGGAGGAGTTGGGGATGAGTGGGAGTTGGGGAGGAGTTTGGGAGTTGGGGAGGAGCTGGATTAATGCGACATCATGAATTGTCTTTTTTTTATCTGTATGGTCTGTTTGTTGATAGGGAAGTGTTTCTGCCTGTATCCTGAGGAGGCGGAGCTTCCCGCGGAGATTCCTGCTCGGATACTGGAGGCGAACATCACCTCCACTGTTCTGTTCTTAAAGAGGATGGAGGTGGCCGGACTCGGACGCTGTGACTTCATCAGCAGACCAGGTCAGCCCAGCTTTACTCTGTTTAACAAAGTAAACCAAATACAGAATGTAAAACATTTTATGAACAATATCTAAATATTAATGAAAAAACGAAATGACTAAATGTTTTTTGTTTTGCTTTTCTAAGAAAATGCAATAAAAATATTTAAATTTTATATTAAATAATTTATATTAAATAATAAACAGCAGTGTGTGGAGTTTGTTTACTGTTTCTCATCATTTGACTATTGAAAGATGATAAACACAGTTTTTCCTTTTAGGACAAACTAAATATATTTTATAGAAATTGAAGGTTGTTTGTGTGCAGAAGAGATAAATAAAGTGTCTGTGTATCGGAAACCGATGCTGAAGGGTTACAAAGGGGTGTGTGACATCTTAAAATAGTGTGTAAATGGTGTGTGTGTGTGTGTGTGTGTGTGTGTGTGTGTTTTCGCTGTGCTGACAGTGCGGGTCTGTTGTTCTCCTGCTCTCTGTGGGAACTCTGATGATCCAGTTGGCTCAGTGAGACTCTGAGCACACAGAGCTCTGACCAATAGAAACACAGCAAACACAAAGAGCAGGAAGAGAGGAATTAGACGCAGTAATAAACCGGAATGTGTCGGTCAGAGCTGGGAAAGTAAAAATGTACATTGTGCCCTTTTACTGTAATTATTTTTATATCGTTTGTATTAATACTTTAATCAATTTTGGCATTAAGCATCTGATGACGCATTAATGTTGTAGGTGAATTATGGGAGTTGTAGTGAGGGCTGATAATAGTGGGTGCAGGTGAATTATGGGAGTTGTAGTGAGGGCTGATAATAGTGGGTGCAGGTGAATTATGGCAGTTGTAGTGAGGGCTATAGTGAGGTGTTGTATTTCTGTTTCCCTCTCAGATCCTGAAGGTTTGATGCAGGCGTTGGAAGAGTTGGATTATCTGGCAGCGCTGGATGATGATGGAAACCTGTCTGAGATCGGGATCATCATGTCAGAGTTTCCGTTGGACCCTCAGATGGCTAAAGCTCTTCTGGCCTCCTGCGAGTTTGATTGTGTCAATGAAGTGTTAACTATTGCTGCAATGCTGGCAGGTAAAAATGATTTAGTTTTTAAAGTGAATTAAATATTCAGTATAAAGTATACTATAACAACTATAATTTATTCATTGTTCATAGTGAGTTACTTTACTCAGTATTTACTATGAATGATTTTTTTACGATGTATTTACTAGGTTATTGAAAGGTTGTTATTAAATCAAAAGTAAGCTTAAAACTACAACCAGCCTTTGTAGATTTTAATAAGTAATACATTAAGTAATAAATTATTTATAGTATATCTTCTGTGAATTATTTAGAAGGCATAATTCAGCATGCAGTATAAATTTTACCTACTATACAGGCGGATCTAAGATTAGTAGTTTTGCTGTATTAAACTCTACACTTTTACTTTATTAATATTAGGGATTAAGTTTATCATCTGTGGACCAGATAAAGCTTTTCTCTGGTTGCTGTTTTTATTTGTGTAAACAGAGCGGAGTAAGTTATTATAAAACCCTGAAGCTGTTCTGAGTTCTGATTACATCACGTTCTCTCGCTTAGCTCCCAGCTGCTTCCTGGAGCCGCCTTTTGGTTTTGAAACAGAAGCTATGAAATCCCACATGAAGCTCCATCACCCAGAGGGAGACCATTTCACCCTGATCAACATCTACAACGCTTTCAAACGCAGCCAGAGAGAGACGCGTGAGTCCACCAACAATCCAGCTCTTTAAACTAAACCCTCAGATATATTTACTCTTATAATGAAGCTGATTCTTTATTAGAATACCCTTTTTAAAGAATAAGGAGGAGGGCGTGTTTTAACAGACGAGTGTGAAGGACTAAAGAAAATTTACTTGATGTTAATTTATATGTTTTCTGCAAATAGCAGACCCTCTGATCCAGAGCTTTTTACAAAAGTGCTTAATATTTACTCAGAACAGCCAATACTAAATATTTTTTTTTTCTCACTAATCTACTCCTTACTCCTTACTCCTTACTCCCTACTCCTTACTCCCTACTCCTTACTCCCTACTCCTTACTCCCTACTCCTTACTCCCTACTCACTACTCACTCCGCCTCTGTTTATACCTTCACATGGTGTATAAACAGGATGGAGGGGGAGTGGCTATAAAACCCTCCAGCACTTCATGCTGCCCCAAGTGCAGGTAGGAACACAGGAGGAGGAAGCGCAAACAAATATAGGTTCCTATTTACAGTAATATATTATATGAGTTTATATTTATAAGGGTAATTTTAGACACTTCGTCCTCTTCAGTGTTTTAAATGATTGAAGGCGGGTTCAGAGAGCGTCTGCAGTTTAATGAACTGAAACTTTATAAATGATCACCAGTGCAAACCAAGATCCATAAATCCCTGGTTGAGTGAGATCAGACTTCAGACTGAACCTGATCCTCAGATCCTCCGCTGATGCTGAAACGACTGTTTTGTCTCAGATGTCCTGCAGGAGAAATGGTGTCAGGACTTTTTCCTGTGCTGTTCGGCTCTTCGGGCTGCAGACGCAGTGCGGGACGAGCTGACGGATATCCTGAGAAGACTCGAGCTCCCGCTCTCTGAACCCGCATTCGGCACCAAGACCAACACTCTGAATATAAAGAGAGCGCTGCTGTCGGGATACTTCATGCAGGTAGGAGGAGTTTACACTCACTGTTTAGTAGCAGCATTTTATTAGATAGTCATACTAAAATACACTTACATTTATTTTATTATATCTGTTCAGTTTTTTATGCTCTCATATTCAAGTGTGAAAAATTAAGTATCGTAATTAAGTATCTCGAATTCCTGCTCCTCCCATAAATACATGTTTCTCATTATATGAGTTTCCATCAGTAAGATTTATTATTGAGAATCAACAACGAAATAATTGACCAAACGCTTTAATATGGAATATTAAATCCACTAATCAGTAATAAGTAATGATGCTAGGCAGTGTAAATGAGTTGTTGTATTTGTTAATAGGATGATTATTATGGTCTGTTTTGTGTGTTCTGTCTGGGACGGTCAGGTTGCTCGAGATGTGGACGGTTCGGGGAATTACTTCATGCTGAGTAATAAACACCTGGCGCAGGTTCACCCGCTCTCTGCTTACGGATCCAGAGCTCAGAAACTGGGTCTGCCTGAGTGGGTTCTGTTTCACGAGTACACCCTGTCTGATCTCAACTGCATTCGCACCGTCACTCACATCCAGCCCGAGCTGTGAGTCTCAACGTACTGTCTACACCACTATCGCACGAATTACAGTATTATTCTTACAGTATTAAAGTATTATTATTAAAGTAATACTGTAATAATAATACTGTAAAAATAATACTGTAATAATACTGCAAATAAAGTATTATTTCAGTGTTATTATTACAGTATTAAAGTATTAAGTTTCCAGCCTCAGAAACTACAAGTTAACAAACTGCTCCCAGATAAGAGCATCTAAATACTTCACAGTTTGTTTAACACTGTTTTTAAGTAATCATAATCTGATAGATTACTATTCACTATTTATTTACAGTGTAGAAAAAAAACACTGAATAAGGTGTGTCCAAACTTTTGACTTGTACAGTAGATTTTAAATATAATAACTAAAAAATTCAGTCTTGATATGACATTGGAATTCAGAGGTTTTCATGTACTGAACTCATTATTTATCTGATTAAAGATGAATAGTTTAATTCTCTTTGTTCAGTGTTACCTGTAAGACAGAATCACTGCAGAGCTCTGCTCCTCAGAGGAGCTTTATTCTACATGTTGTTCTCAGTCTCCTCCTCTAAACCTGTTTCAGTCGACTCAGATGAACATCAGCTAAAGGAGCTTTAGATTATACTCCACGTAATAAAAGGATTAAAGATGAGCAGCTCGATTTTCTACAGCACTAATGTTCATACAGAGCTACGCGTGAAGCCGCTGGGGACACGAGTACGAGTGCTCTCAACACTGTGCCAAAACTGAATGTTGATTGGATCAATACAAATGCGTAAAAGGTCTTTCTCCATTTCCTGTAGCGTTTCTGTGTTTTTAATACTAAATGTTGTTGTAATAATAAGATTTAAAAACAGTACTGAACCTCAGTTTACTCTGCTCTCTGTTTCAGGTTCATTCAAATGGCACCACAGTATTTCTTCTATAATCTGCCCTCTAGTGAGGGGAAGGAGCTCCTGCAGAACATTTTGGACAGTGAAGGGTCCAGAACCCTGAAGAGGAGGCAGAAGAACCAGCCTGTGATCACAGAGCCGCCAAAAGAACCAGAGGAGTCCCAGTCTTCCGATAGATGTGTGATACAGTGATCCAGACTGTTATACAGAATCACTGTGAGCTTCTCACTCCTGATCCTCTGCACCACTACCAGAACTTCCTCCAGCTTATCTACACGCTCTATGCAGTCCTTTCACAGTCCCGGAAGTGTAAATATATCACATCAGCACCTTCACGTTTCCAGGGATTATGTGCACTTCTAAATAATTAAATAAATAACAGTCACACAAGTAAATCAGCCAGAACATTAATACCACCTCCCTCTTGTCAGCTCCACTGCGCATATAGAAGCACTTTGTAGGTGTCTCCCATAAATCTGTTCTTCAGTCTCAGCACTGCAGTGATTAGCATGGTGGTGTACGAGGTGTTAGTTTGTGTTCTGGTACGAGTGAAGTGTGGAGTTTTGGGTAAGTGCTCACAGGACGCTGCTGGTGTACTAGTAGTGTTTAAAACCTCCAGCAGCACTGCTGTATCAGATCCACTCACTGTACCAGCTCAACACCAGCTAACACCTCATACACCACCACCATGTTAAATCACTGAAGTGCTGAGTATAACCACCCAAATAATAATAATAATAATAATAATAGCTGTATCTCTGTGATGGTTTTCTATCCTGTGGGTTCTAAATATTGAAGAACAGGGTAAAAATAAGGAGGAGAAAAATAAAATATACAGAGAAACACAAACACAACTACAGTCTGTAATTATTATAGAAAAACAGAGTGAAATATATGATCAGTGGAGCAGAAAAATTAAGAGCCAGATATAAGTGGTGGTAGTAATGTTATAGCTGATCGTTGCAAGATCTAAAGGTATTTAGTAAAATACTGCTCCTAATCATCAGCTTAAACTGGAAGCATGTTGTAAATATGGACTGTTAAATGTTTTGTGCTGCTGCTGTTGCTCAAAGATAGCAATGAGTAAAAAGTATTCTTTGAAAAAAGAGGTTTATTTTGTGGCTTATTGGAGAAGATTATGTACAACACAGACTTTCTTCAGCCAAATCAGTTTACTCAGGGGTGTGCATACTGTAGGCCAGACTGTATCAGGATTACATCTTATTTATATAAACAAGATTGCTGCAAAAAAAACTGAATTTATAGACTTTAGAAAGGAAGAAACGTATAACTAAAAGTACAATTAAAAAAAGATAAATAAATTGATTAATTGGAACTTTTGGTAATCCTTCAAGGTTTGAGGTCCTTATTGACTTGATTTTATATTTTATAGTTGATCACAGAAACTAAAGCGTCAATAAGAATGGAACAGATGAGGAAGACGCCGGACGTGTGTTCAGACAGTGAGGTACTCCTTCAGCTTGTCTAAAATCACTGGCATTCTGTCCATGGGTATCAGAGAGACCGTCCGCAGGGGCTTCATGGGAACATCATCGAACGACCATCGTCCCGAGAGACATGAATCCGCCTCCTCCTGGACCGAGTAGTTAAACTTGGCCACAGCTTGCTGTAATAAAACACGTTCAGGAGGAAATAAAGCCACTATTAGAACAAATTTACAGAGTTAAAAAGGTAAAACAGGAGTGTATGTTTCTGTACCTCATAAAAGAACTCCTCCTCTGCGTTAACAAACAGAAGCTCCTCTTTAGGAGGACCTCGAGCAGGAACACTCCTCCTGACCTCCTGACACGTTTTACTGATGAGGAGACAGTAGTGGCATCTTCCACTGGGTTTATTGGTCCTCTGAGCCTCGGCCAGCTCATCACTGTTAAACAGAGATACGAGTTAATGTCTCTTACAGGAAGAACAAGAGATCTGTACTGGATTAGTGAGAGACTGTGGGGCTGCTATTTAGTAAAAGAAGTCCCCCAGAACTGGGTTATTGTGAGAAAACAGCACAATGGATAAAATGACTGAACCCCATTAAAATAAATCCCCTTATGTTTTGCCAATAGGTTAGCCAAAATATAAATGTTTAAGATATTTAAAACAGCTTTTATGGTTCCCATCAGTGACACTGTATTCTTTGTTAGGAAGTCTCAGCGGGGGATCAGTAGGTCTGAGTGCTGCTGCTGTTTTGAGGGATCTGTGACCCAAATCCTTCTTACACAAGTTCAACCACGTGAATCAGAGTTGACATACTTAAATACCAACAACAACAAAAACAAATAACATGCTGGTTTACAGCTCTAGATTTCTATTTTAAACACCAGGAGTCATCAAAAATTCTAACATTTCAATTTCATAAAATAACAGACAGAAACAAAATGCTAATTCTGATAGAAGTTTATTCTAATAAGATAAGGAAGTTTTACAAAATACATAATTGAAGCCCAAATCTGAATGTACGAGTCCTTCAGGCTCCTGCTGAAAGTAAACTGTGTTTAAAGTTTTAAAGGTGGAAACAAGATTAAATGCCCCCTTGTGGTGTAAAAAAAAATGACGTCTGTCAGTAGTTTTGTTACTCTTTCAATAGGATTATATTAGTGCTAGACTATGGGCAAAATTGATGTGATTTTTTTTTTTTAATTACAGTTGATACGATATTGTTTTCTCATTAATATGAAAAGTTTAAAAGCCACCACTGTGGAGTGTATACTCACACACAGAGCGGGGTGATCTTGTCAAAAATGTTTTTAAATATTGTGATATAAATTTTACAGTACACAGTATTTATAGCAATATTTTGATATAAGTTAAAATAATCTTCTGCACAGAACAATAAATAATTCAGTCATACAGGATAAATACACTGTCCTGCGTATGCATATTAAAGCACACTGATAATGTGATAAATGTTTTAAAGGTCCTGCAAACACTCCTTTCACCAGGAGAAAATCCTGCTTCTTTTAGCACCTGTGCGCATGTGTGTGTGTACCGACTGTATTAGAAAACCTAAATTATTAAATATAGAATAATTACTGCAGTAAAATTTTACTCACAGTAGCTGTTTGTAGAGAGGCAGGGCGATCTGCGGCGGGACGTTGATGAAGCGTTCGCTGAGCAGCAGCCCGACAGCCTGAGACGAATCGTGCAGAACTTTCTCAAACTGCTCCAACACAGCGGCCGGGCAGAGCTTCTCACACTGACCCAACACCAGCTCCTTCACCTGCTCCACACACTCCAGCCCCTGCCAAACAAACACACGCTCAGTACATCATAATCTACACACTGAAAAACAACAGACTGTGTAAAACCCTGAAGAGACACTGCAGTACAGCCTCCACACAACAGGGGTCACTTAACAGAATAACTTAACTATTTACTCTATAGCACACAATGGTGAGGCAGTCAATAATCTACATTATATAATATACTAATATACCCCTTTCTACTAAATAACCTCCTCACAGCAACCACCTAGGATACCAGAGCAACTGGAAAGCAACACCCAAGTAACTAGCAACAACACCTGTAAAATTAGAGAGACGGTTAAACATCATTTAGCAACACCAGAGCAACCACTATGGCAGGGGTCGGCAATTAAGTTTGGCCGCGGGCCAGATTTTTTCCAAGCCATTACATGGCGGGCCACAAGCACTCGGGGGGGGGGGGTTGTTTGGCGGGCGCGGTGGCGGGAGGGCGCTCTTAAAATGACAAGCAGACATTCAAGTGGGCTGATGTGGGTGAAATCTGTGGACTGACCATTGGGGGCGCTATTAATGATATACCTGTTTGTTAAATAAAAAAAAACAAACGAATAAAAAAAAAAAAAAAAAACAGAACAAAGAAGCTAGCAGTTATCTAAAATCCGTGTATCATTCGTTCATTTGATATTCAATTGAGAATCAAAATCGGAAAATTAAAAAACCAATTCGTTTTTTCGTTTTTTCGTTTTTGAATATAATAACAAAAAACGAATAACGGCTTGTATTTTGTATTTTTATTTGGTTATCCAAACAAAAATTGGAAATTTAAAAAACGGACCAGGAGCCGAATTTGATTTTGATTTTGAACTTGACCCATTTGTGTGCCCCGGAAGTTACTGATTTGTTTATTCTTGGTGGGTTTCTGTTGCGCGGGAGTTCACTGCAGTGTTATCTACACAGTCTGTATTGCTGTAGGCAGCATGGCCGGACTGGAACCACATTCTGGCCTAATTAAAGATCTTTTTGAAGGTGGTAAGACGCATGAAGAGATTTCGTGCACGTTGCAGCAAATGGGGATCCAGCGATGTTCTGCAATAAGTGTTAGAAGGTTCTGTGTTCAACACGACCTTAAGCGAAAAAGACATGTATCGAACACAGAATTGGAGAGGGCCGTTGAGGATGGAGAGTTTTATCTTGTTCAGAGGAACTAAACGCGTTGCAGTGAAAGAAGACGATATGACAACAGAAAAAATCGGCAGGATCTTTCAGGTGTTTGTCTAACGTTCCGTAGCTAAATGTCATATTTAGTAGGCGGCAATTCACAGAATAACATTAACTAAATATGACATTTAGCTACGGAACGTTAGACAAACACCTGAAAGATCCTGCCGATTTTTTCTGTTGTCATATCGTCTTCTTTCACTGCAACGCGTTTAGTTCCTCTGAACAAGATAAAACTCTCCATCCTCAACTCCATCCAAAGCCTACAGCAATACAGACTGTGTAGATAACACTGCAGTGAACTCCCGCGCAACAGAAACCCACCAAGAATAAACAAATCAGTAACTTCCGGGGCACACAAATGGGTCAAGTTCAAAATCAAAATCAAATTCGGCTCCTGGTCCGTTTTTTAAATTTCCAATTTTTGTTTGGATAACCAAATAAAAATACAAAATACAAGCCGTTATTCGTTTTTTGGTATTATATTCAAAAACGAAAAAACGAAAAAACGAATTGGTTTTTTAATTTTCCGATTTTGATTCTCAATTGAATATCAAATGAACGAATGATACACGGATTATCTAACAGCCCGTGGCTCTATCAAAAAATCTTTAATAAATTTTTCTGTTTTGGAAAATTAAGTTTCTAAATAAAGAGCATTTTTGAGACGGACAGTCCGATTTTTTTTTTCGTTATAGTTCAACCTCACGGGCCAGATGTTTCTTGCTTGCGGGCCGCATCTGGCCCGCGGGCCGCCTATTGCCGACCTATGCACTATGGGATCATAGCAATTAATTAGCAACACTATAGCACTAATATATTATTTATTCAAGTGTGTGATATTCAGGGCTGGTGCTCTACCTTCCTCTCCGTCAGATTGACGATGCTGATGAATCCAAACACCTCATCTGGATCCTCATCGTCGCTGTCGTCCGGCACCTCGGCTTGCTGAAAACAGAAAACAAAAAACACAGTATAAAATTTTGATTTCCCCACATGATGAGATCACACAGGTAACCTGGCTTACTACTCCACCTGCTGGGGGTTTACAGAACATCAAGCACCAACAGACCTAACTGTACATCTGACACATAAATGTTACTCAGACTAATATTAATTGTGTCAGAATGAGTGTACCTTTGACTCAAATGTAACATATGATTAGTTTTCTACACCATATAGAGCTGTTAAGTATTGTCTCCTATACTATTAATACTATTTAATAAAAAAAAAATAATAATAATTAACCCAAAATACCAGGTCCACCCACCCTGATCACACTGCCAATGTGATTCTGCTGGATAATGAGGTCTGTCAGCTCAGAGGTGTTGACATGTGCCTTCAGGAAAAGCTGTTGGAGATATATAAATAATAGTCAGTAATCCTCGATTCACTCAAGTAAATTTTCTTTGGTCCATATTCCTTTTAATTCCAGATTAAATAAACGTCTGGTTGTGTTACTACGTTTGGGTTACCTGCTGCATCAACTTCTTAACCCCATTAAAATCGTTATCAGATATAGTGTGAGCTTCAAAATCCACAACAACCTCCTGAAAACAGAAGAAAAGAAAGTTAATGGAACACTAAGTGCTCTGGGTCAGGGTTCACAGGGCTCTAGGTTAGGGGTCAGGGTTCACAGGGCTCTAGGTTAGGGGTCAGGGGGCTCTGAGTTAAGGGCGAAATGTTTCATAACGTTTTATATCAGTGCATATATGAAACAATGCAGACAATCTAATTATTTGTATTAATAATAATAATATTAATATTAATAATAATTATTATTATGATTATGATTATTATTATATTTATTATTATTATTATTAATAACAACAATAACACTTTTTTTGTTGCTTTATAAAAGGAACCAAGCTTTTTTTTTTTACTAAAAGAGTCATTTTAACCAAAGAAACATTTACATTTAAGGTATTTAGCAGACGCCTTTATCCAGAGCGACTTACAACAGTGCTTCGATGTTACTTCAAATATCCATAGCTAGTTTCTAGACTAGACTTTTTTCTGTTGTACCAGAGATAAGCATTGTTTGACCAGTTAGAAGCTGCTTACTCATAAAACACAAAATTCCACCTTAAATCGTACAGTAATGAGCCTATGCAGACGGCAACCCCTATAAAACTGCAGATTTAAGGTGGAGCGGAGAGTTTGGGGAAGAACAGCTTGAGTTTAGCTGGTGAACCTCAGGCCGAGAACTCGCTCCTCTTTATTAATCCTCACCTCATTAATCTCCTCCTCCTCCTCCGACTCCCCGCTCTCCTCCTCTCCGCTCTCCCCGGAATCCCGCTCCTCCTCCGGCTCCTCTCCCGCTCCTACCGCGCGCCGCTTCGCAAATGAGGCCATGCCGCCACTCGCGCAGCTCCAGCCCGCTGAGGAGTACCGCGCGCTCCGCGGACACGCGGTTTAAAGGGGCAGGAAACCGCGCGCGGCTGCTCGCCATTCCGGATCTTACTCCAACCCGGTAATACCGAGCCGAACCGCGGAAACAGAGCCTGCATGGCCGCCTTTTCCTCAGCTCAGGAACTGAAGGTTGCCATTGAAGGGAGGCAAATACAAAATAAAAGTCTTTTGTTTTTTAATGCAATAATATATTTTATATATGTTATGTTTATGTATTTGAACACATTACAGTAATCGTTTAAAAAATATTTACATTTGACTAAAATAATCACTGTTTGCAAATTCAATATTTTTTACATTCGTGATGTCAATCATTGAAAAAAAAATACAAATCACAACATTAATCTTGATATTTGTTTAAATTCTAATATTTTCCTGTTTTTGGAAGGGAGACAAAAATAATAGAATAGTGTATTTTTCATTACAATACCTCAGGGTAATTTTGAATATTGTAGATGAATATTGTAACTTAATGTTCTGAGTTTCTGAGTTTAACAGCATTAATGGAGGAAATAAAGAGCTTTACCTTCAACAACTCCAAACTGAGCATGCTGACCAGTGTTTCACCCCACTCACCAGATAACCACTCACAACTTACAAGTGTGGGCCTTGTGCTGGTAACCTGTGGTTTCTGAGGCTGGAAACACTGATAAACCTTATACAATCTTATACAACAGAGAAAACTCTCGCTCTTCCTTTACTGGGCCGGTCCAGATGAGAGCCAGTTTCATCATAACGTTTTTGAAGGTCAAGTGCAACTGCACTTGAGGATACTTTTAAAGTTCTTAAATTGGCTGACCTTAATTTTTTATTGTTATTTTTTTTTTGTCTTTACTTGATGGGTAGTTGTTGCTTCTCATAATCTGGATTAGAACATTACAACTGATGCTCTCAAACACATTAAGACACAAGAGTTCAGCACAGCTGTTAACTGAAAGCCTGAATTCCAGGTGACTCTACCTCATAAAACTGACTGAGAAAATCCAGCAGAGATGTTCAAAACTGATCATCTAAACAAGAGGAGCTACTTTAAAGAATGTAAAATATAAAACATATTCTGGTTTGTTTAACACTTTATTACTAAATTATTTAATTTTAAAACGACTTTATGGTGTGTCCAGATTTTTGACTTATACTTTTGACTTTGACTTATAAATTATATATTTTTTTATATTAAGGTGTGTGTTGCTGTTTTATAACTATAATATTCAACAATATGACTTTATATATTAAAAAACACAGCTCCACTGTTAAATAGATAATCCAATCCGATCAGAATCGATTCAGAAAGATTCGGAACCTTCAGGAAAGTTCCGTGTCCTTTAAAGACGCGCGCTGCGTCAGACTGCGGTCAAGCCAGCCCCCACTTCAAAACGCTTGGTCAAACTAGCCCCCACGCTGTTTCTTAGAGCGCGCATACACTGAACATTGCGGCAAGCGTGAGAAGGAACACATTTCAAAATATCATGACATTATGCTGTGGAGTGGTATTAAAAGGAATCCACATAATATCACATGTTATGTCTGATATCACATGTCAATTTCATGTAGTCCTGGTAGTACACAAAATAAAAGCCCTGTAAATTATAACAATTATGTTAATTAAATAATAATAATACTAATAATAATAATACTAACAATACTACTACTACTAATAATACTTGTATGTGTCACTCACTTAATAGCAGGGCATTATAATGTGTCATTTCAAAATAAAGGCCCTTTAAATTGTAACATTTATGTAATTTTACACAATGTTTAGACTGTTATTAAAAGAAATCTGTCTGATATCACAGTTCAATTTCAGATAGTCCTGATAGTACACTACTTGTATGTGTCACTCACTTAAAATCATAACATTTTGATGTGTCATTTCAAAATAAAGGCCCTTTAAATTATAACAATATTTTATTTCAACAATGTTTAGACTGTTATTAAAAGGAATCTGTCTGATATCACAGCTCAATTTTATATAGCCCTGATAGTACACCACTTGTATGTTTCACTCACTTAAAATCAGAACATTTTGATGTGTCATTTCAAAATAAGGGCCATTTAAATTGTAACATTTATGTAATTTTACACAATGTTTAGACTGTTATTAAAAGAAATCTGTCTGATATCACAGTTCAATTTCAGATAGTCCTGATAGTACACTACTTGTATGTGTCACTCACTTAAAATCATAACATTTTGATGTGTCATTTCAAAATAAAGGCCCTTTAAATTATAACAATATTTTATTTCAACAATGTTTAGACTGTTATTAAAAGGAATCTGTCTGATATCACAGCTCAATTTTATATAGCCCTGATAGTACACCACTTGTATGTTTCACTCACTTAAAATCAGAACATTTTGATGTGTCATTTCAAAATAAGGGCCATTTAAATTGTAACATTTATGTAATTTTACACAATGTTTAGACTGTTATTAAAAGAAATCTGTCTGATATCACAGTTCAATTTCAGATAGTCCTGATAGTACACTACTTGTATGTGTCACTCACTTAAAATCATAACATTTTGATGTGTCATTTCAAAATAAAGGCCCTTTAAATTATAACAATATTTTATTTCAACACAATGTTTAGACTGTTATTAAAATAAATCTGTCTATCACAGGTCAATTTCATATAGTCCTGATAGTACACTACTTGTATGTTTCACTCAATTAATATCAGAACATTTTGATGCGTCATTTCAAAATAAAGGCCCTTTAAATTATAACAATATTTTATTTCAACACAATGTTTAGACTGTTATTAAAATAAATCTGTCTGATATCACAGGTCAATTTCATATAGTCCTGATAGTACACAACTTGTATGTTTCACTCAATTAATATCAGAACATTTTGATGTGTCATTTCAAAATAAGGGCCATTTAAATTGTAACATTTATGTAATTTTACACAATGTTTAGACTGTTATTAAAAGAAATCTGTCTGATATCACAGTTCAATTTCAGATAGTCCTGATAGTACACTACTTGTATGTGTCACTCACGTAATATCAGAACATTTTGATGTGTCATTTCAAAATAAAGGCCCTTTAAATTATAACAATATTTTATTTCAACACAATGTTTAGACTGTTATTAAAATAAATCTGTCTGATATCACAGGTCAATTTCATATAGTCCTGATAGTACACTACTTGTATGTTTCAATCACTCAATATCAGAACATTTTGATGTGTCATTTCAAAATAAAGGCCCTTTAAATTATAACATTTATATAATTTTACACAATGTTTAGACTGTTCTTAAAATAAATCTGTGTGATATCACAGTTCAATTTTGTATAGTCCTGATAGTACACTACTTGTATGTGTCACTCACTTAATAACAGAACATTTTGATGTCATTTCAAAATAAAGGCCCTTTAAATTGTAACATTTATGTAATTTTACACAATGTTTAGACTGTTATTAAAAACAATCTGTGTGATATCACAGTTCAATTTCATATAGTCCTGATAGTACACTACTTGTATGTGTCACTCACTTAATATCAGAACATTTTGATGTGTCATTTCAAAATAAGGGCCCTTTAAATTATAACAATCTTTTATTTTACCACTAGGTTTAGACAGTTATTAAAAGAAATCTGTCTATCACAGGTCAATTTCATATAGTCCTGATAGTACACTACTTGTATGTTTCACTCACTTAATATCAGAACATTTTGATGTGTCATTTCAAAATAAAGGCTCTTTAAATTGTAATGTTTATGTAATTTTACACAATGTTTAGACTGTTATTAAAAGGAATCTGTCTGATATCACAGGTCAATATCATATAGTCCTGATAGTACACTACTTGTATGTGTCACTCACTTAATAACAGAACATTTTGATATGTCATTTCAAAATAAAGGCCTTTTAAATTATAACAATATTTTTATTTTAACACAAGTTTTGGCTGTTATTAAAATGAATCTGTGTGATATCACAGGTCAATTTCATATTTCATTTCATAATTTAAAGGGCCTTTATTTTGAAATGACACATCAAAATGTTCTGATTTTAAGTGAGTGAAACATACAAGTGGTGTACTATCAGGGCTATATAAATTTGAGCTGTGATATCAGACAGATTTTTTTAATAAGAGTCTAAACATTGTGTTGAAATAAAATATTTTTTATAATTTAAAGGGCTTTTATTTTAAAATGACACATCAAAATGTTCTGATAGTAATTGAGTGAAACATACAAGTAGTGTACTATCAGGACTATCTGAAATTGAACTGTGATATCAGACAGATTTCTTTTAAAAACAGTCTAAACATTGTGTAAAATTACATAAATGTTACAATTTAAATGGCCCTTATTTTGAAATGACACATCAAAATGTTGTGATTTTAAGTGAGTGAAACATACAAGTGGTGTACTATCAGGGCTATATGAGATTGACCTGTGATATCAGACAGATTTCTTTTAATAACAGTCTAAACATTGTGTAAAATTACATAAATGTTACAATTTAAAGGGCCTTTATTTTGAAATGACACATCAAAATGTTCTGTTATTAAGTGAGTGACACATACAAGTAGTGTACTATCAGGACTATATGAAATTGAACTGTGATATCAGACAGATTTATTTTAAGAACAGTCTAAATATTGTGTAAAATTACATAAATGTTATAATTTAAATGGCCTTTATTTTGAAATGACACATCAAAATCTTCTGATATTAAGTGAGTGAAACATACAAGTAGTGTACTATCAGGACTATATGAAATTGACCCGTGATATCAGACAGATTTCTTTTAATAACAGTCTAAACATTGTGTTGAAATAAAATATTGTTATAATTTAAAGGGCCTTTATTTTGAAATGACACATCAAAATGTTACGATTTTAAGTGAGTGACACATACAAGTAGTGTACTATCAGGACTATCTGAAATTGAACTGTGATATCAGACAGATTTCTTTTAATAACAGTCTAAACATTGTGTAAAATTACATAAATGTTACAATTTAAATGGCCCTTATTTTGAAATGACACATCAAAATGTTCTTATTTTAAGTGAGTGAAACATACAAGTAGTGTACTATCAGGTCTATATAAAATTGAGCTGTGATATCAGACAGATTCCTTTTAATAACAGTCTAAACATTGTTGAAATAAAATATTGTTATAATTTAAAGGGCCTTTATTTTGAAATGACGCATCAAAATGTTCTGATTTTAAGTGAGTGACACATACAAGTAGTGTACTATCAGGACTATCTGAAATTGAACTGTGATATCAGACAGATTTCTTTTAATAACAGTCTAAACATTGTGTAAAATTACATAAATGTTAAAATTTAAAGGGCCTTTATTTTGAAATGACACATTATAATGCCCTGCTATTAAGTGAGTGACACATACAAGTAGTATTATTATTAGTAGTAGTATTGTTAGTATTATTATTATTAGTATTATTATTATTTAATTAACATAATTGTTATAATTTACAGGGCTTTTATTTTGTGTACTACCAGGACTACATGAAATTGACAGGTGATATCAGACATAACATGTGATATTATGTGGATTCCTTTTAATACCACTCCACAGCATAATGTCGTGATATTAAGGGAGGGACTTTTATTTTGAAATGTGTTCCTTCTCACGCTTGCCGCAATGTTCAGTGTATGCGCGCTCTAAGAAACAGCGTGGGGGCTAGTTTGACCAAGCGTTTTGAAGTGGGGGCTGGCTTGACCGCAGTGCAAAAAGCCTGCAGTGTGTGGAGCGGTAGAGCTTAGATCGGGCCCAAAAATCCAGCCCGACCCGGCCCAAATCCATGCACTTTCTGCCCGAGCCAGACCCGACCTGAGCCATAAACTGTCCTTCTGAACCCGAGCCATTTTTTAGTAATTAGAGCGTTAAAATTGAGCTATTTAAAACATTTTCGGGCTGTTTGAATTAGCGAAATCTGTTAAGAATTATAACCTTGCGACGCTGAAGAAGCATAGACCTATTATTATTTCTTTTTTTTATTCGCTTCTTTCTTTATTCCTTGTCTGTTGTACAGGCAGTGTGAGGTTGGTGGATGGTGGCAGTCGCTGTGCTGGGAGAGTGGAGGTTCTTCATAGAGGGCAGTGGGGAACAGTGTGTGGTGATGACTGGGATATGAGTGATGCTGCAGTGGTGTGTAGAGAGCTGGGCTGTGGAGAAGCTGTAGATGCACTGGGCAAATCTCATTTTGGATCAGGATCAGGACCAATCTGGATGGATGATGTGGACTGTAGTGGATCAGAGTCTAGACTGAAGAACTGTAGATCACCAGTATGGGGTAAACATGACTGCAATGAAACCCACAATTCTGGAGTCATCTGTTCAGGCAAGCTACACTATGTTCATATAATATGTGCACTGTATTGAATAGTTACATTGTGTGTCTGTGCTGTCTGACTTTCATTTATTAAATCCTGTTGTTATCTCATTGTTTATGCTCTTGTCAGGGGCGCAGATGGAAATTTTGAACTGGGGGGGACCAAGCTGTAAAATCATATATATATATATAATGTTGCAATAAACTTTAGAATATTGTTATTGTTTTTTGTTTCTTCATTGCTACAGCCTAGGCAAGACCAGGGAGACAATGTTAACATTTTACATCTTATAATTTCAGTTAACAGCGACTGCTTACTAAAATAACATCATAATAACAACATACATAAAATCAATGGAGAGAGCCGCTGCATGCCTCGGTGCATGCCGGGTTGCGTTGCGTTTAACGCAGCTCCGCCCTCCGGCTCAACTTTATTCAAATAAATCCGGCCGCCGCACTGTGTCCAGTCCAGCCAATCAGGGAAAAGCAGGCTGCGTCCAGCCAATCAGGGAAAAGCAGGCTGCGTCCAGCCAATGAGGGAAGAGCAGGCTGCGTCTTCACACACACACAAGCCTCTTACACACACACACACACACACACACAGAACAGGCGCCTTTCAACCACAGAAGAGAAGCTGAAAGCGGCAGAATATGGATTTATAGAGCTTTAGGTTACAGTGAGGTTGGTAAAAAAATAAAAATATTAAACTATTAAATATTAAAATGACTGTCTACTTCTGTTGCTTCATTTTAATTCAAAAACGAGCAAGGAGATCCAGCGCAGCGGATTGCGTTGAAAAAAAGTGCCAGTGGACACGTACCGTAAGGAGCTGGTAACTGCCTGTGTCTGTAGTCTACAGGCAGTTACCAGTTCCTTAGAACCCCGGACTTGAGAAGGTGCGTTAAATTTACATTGGAACTGGAACACGGAGCTCCGAACAATGTAACCTCTGAACTGAAGGCTTCCTAGTTTAAAAACGAGGGCATTGTGGAACACAGAACTCCACAAACGTACAGTTAATTAAATTAAAACCCCAACGTTATGCTTGTAGATGCTAGATTTCGGATGAGGTCACTATAAATCTGGGGGGGACATGTCCCCCCCGTCCCCAGTGCCATCTGCGCCCATGGCTCTTGTGATATTTTAGGAGCCAGGCTGGTTTTAGGTTCTCGCTGCTCTGAGAGAGTGGAGGTTCTTCATGGAGAGAGCTGGGTCACAGTGTGTGATGCTGACTTTGACCAGCAGGGTGCAGAGGTTGTGTGTCGAGAGCTGGGCTATGGTTCTTCTGTGAAGGTTCTGGGAGCAGCTGCGTTTGGTAGAGGGGAGGGTCAGGTGTGGTCAGAGGTGCTTCAGTGTAGAGGAAACAAATCTCAGACTCACTTCTGTCCAAAATCATCTTCACTCGAACACAACTGCTCCCATGATAATGATGTGGGACTGGTGTGTGCAGGTAAGAACTGCATTCAGCACAATGAGCCTGTGACTTCATCTATTCCTACTTAGACAGCCCTCTGTCTCAGTAGCTCAGCCCTGTGCTCCATTACCTGTTTGCCATTAAGACCTGGTGAAATTAAACATTTGTGACTTATTATATTGTTTGTTTGGGGTGAGGGTGTTATGTTTGTGCAGCATTACTGTTCTGGCATTTGTTTTTTAGTGGATAATAGTGTAATAAAGTGTAGGGGATCTGTGTTTGTCTAGAATACCTTGCAGTGTGAGTTTAAAAACATTAAAAACACAGCTAGCAGAAACTTCCTGGTGGATAGCACTAATTATAAACACAATAGACTTTGGACAAATGTAATGAGTTTCTCTAGTCTAACAGACACAAGAGACTGTTGTTTTGGAGATAATTTGTGGATTTTTGGAGCTGCAGTAACACATTATACAAAATGGCTACAGCAACATGTATCCATGTGAATCACATGTAATATTCTGGGTTGGAGTGGAACAGACTTAGAATACTTGTACTGGCAGCACATAGTTTAAAAGCAAGAATGGTGAATTAAGTATGTGTCTACTGTTCTGTTCCTCCAGTCCATTAAGCAGGTAACAAGACTGGTGGAGGTCATATAGTGTCTGGAAAATAACTGCTCACAGGATTGCCAACAAATTAAAAGTCTATGTGTATCTTTTTTATTTTTGTTATTTTGAAACTGTAAAGGGAAAAAATATTAAAAATGCTAAATAGACGTGTCCACTTCAATGTTATGTGTTCTAAACATTAGGTCATTTTTATTTCCTTCTGTAGTCACAATAATATACATTTTGATTAGGGGTGTCCTATGCTGGAGTTATCTGTTCAGGTAAAATACTGTAAACAGGGACTGTACATTATCTGCCATGTAGGCAAAGTGTACAGCACATATGATTTTTCTTTTTAACCCACCCTAAATCCTTGTTGATTGCCATGGTAAATTGGTATGTTTAAACTGAGCAATCACCAAACTGTGCTGTACACTGGAATTCTCAACCAACAATTAATTTACTGATTTTTTTTTCATAATTTTGCTGATCCATATTAATTTGTTTAATGTAATTCATAGATTTACTGAACTTATTTTGAATCCTTATACTCTCTTTAGTTTTTTTCCAATGCATTTATGAATCATTCATTGTGCAATATTTAGCATCATCATGCTTAATCATTTATCATTACTGATAAATAAGCTTTCTTTTTTTCATGGTAATTTTTAGGAGTCCTGCTGGTTAATGGCTCTCGCTGCTCTGGAAGAGTGGAGGTTCTTCATGGTGAGAGCTGGTTCACAGTGTGTGATGCTGACTTTAACCAGCAGGGTGCAGAGGTTGTGTGTCGAGAGCTGGGCTGTGGTTCTCCTGTGAAGGTTCTGGGAGCAGCTGCGTTTGGTAGAGGGGAGGGTCCGGTGTGGTCAGAGGAGCTTCAGTGTAGAGGAAACGAATCACAGATTCACTTCTGTCCAAAATCATCTTCACTCAAACACAACTGCTCCCATGATAATGATGTGGGACTGGTGTGTGCAGGTAAGTGTTTTTCAAAAAAATGTTTCCCATTTTTACTCTTACTAGTTCATAATTCGGTAAATTTTTCTTGTTCTTATTTTCTCTTACACAGACAGTGTGAGGTTGGCGGATGGTGGCAGTCGCTGTGCTGGAAGAGCAGAGGTTTTTCACAGAGGACAGTGGGGAACAATTTGTGGTGCTGGTGCAAATTTCATAGCGGGTTTTGTCATGTGTAAAGAGTTGGGCTGTGGAGAGCCGTTTAGGACTGATGCAGCTGTTCCAGGATCTGCACCGATCTGGATGAGTCATGTGAAGTGTACTGGATCAGAGTCTACACTGAAACACTGTGGATCATTAGGGTGGGGTGAACACAGCTGTAATCATAATATGGATATTGAGCTTACCTGTTCAGGTATGTTTTAATTAGACAAAAACTGTAATACGTACGTATTACATGTATTACATTTGTGAACTTTCTGAGAATGTTTCGACACATCATAGACAAAATCAAATCAGAGATCATATGATGGAATGTCACTGTTTTGTATACCTATTCCGTATTAAATATTCTATTACATAGTAAATTCTGACAGTTACAGCTAATGTGAGAAGCAGTGATGTTTTTTTTAACATTTGCTTTGACTTTTATTTTATTGCTGAAAATATTAACCCAAGATATTGTCTAGTCAGTTTCATTTTGTTTGATTTAATTTAATAAAAAAGGGTCTGCAGTACTGATTTGCTAGAGCACAACATTTGTTTTCAAAATTATAACCTGAATGAAACAAAATGCATTAGTCCTTTCCACTTCCAGACAACTTCTCAAACACTTTATGTGCCAAAACAAAACCAGTCAACACACTGTAATTAGAAACATAGTGCCATTTCCAGCTTAACAATTTAGTGCTGGACGATATGACAAAACTTATATCACAATATATTAATTTTAGTCGATGTGTTATCGTTTTGATATAAATGTGTACAGCTCAACTGAACAACTTCCTGATGTGTACATTATCACACACTGAGATTGCCAGACTATGGTATTCTATACCACTCTGCTGTTTCGCTTAAAAAAAATCAGTCAGTAAAGATGCTGTAAATACTGTACATATCTTAAAAAAAATGTTATAAATTGATGCTCCTTTATTCGTATGCAAATTACAAAAAATATAAATGAAGGTCACACATGCCAGATATTCTAGGCTACTCTAAAATAGTTAACATTTTTACATTTATTATTACAATAACAGCTTAAATTCTTTGCTGTGTAATAATAAAATATACCAGCCCTGCTTAAAATGATTAAAAATAATATGCAAATATGGACAGAATTAAGATATCAAATATGGACAGAATTTAGATATTTAATTATATTTTGACCAAAAAAAAAAGTCAGAATAAAAAAAAAATAAATCTTTTGTTATGATTTTCAAAATGGCGGATTAGCCACTATGGCTATTTGGCGATGCCAACTGTTTTCCTAGCTAAATTAATCTGTATTATTAACATGGATGAATTGGATAGATTATGTGGTTTGATATGATCTGTGAACTGGGATCTAGCGTCGGAGGTCAGAGGGCACAAAGTAGGGTAATTAATGAGCAGTATTTTTGTTATTTGTGTTCATTTTTTTTATTCATTAATGAAGTGAACATGTTAATTTGACAACTCTAGTATTTTTTCATCTCATTACTAGCCTTCTGTTTTGTTTAGCATTTGTCTATTATACAAGTCTTTATTTAATCTGATTGTGAGAGAGAGAGAGATTTAACATTTTTGCATTACACACAGATCACAGGACATCCAGACTTGCTGATGGTCCTCATGTTTGCTCTGGGAGAGTGGAGGTTTTTCATGGAGCGTCTTGGTTCACAGTGTGTGATGCTGACTTTGACCAGCAGGATGCAGAGGTTGTGTGTCGAGAGCTGGGCTGTGGTTCTCCTGTGGAGGTTCTGGGAGCAGCTGCTTTTGGTAAAGGGAAGGGTCAGGTGTGGTCAGAGGAGCTTCAGTGTAGAGGAGATGAATCTGAGATTACTCTCTGTCCAATAACCTCTTCACACAAATACAACTGCTCTCATGGTAATGATGTGGGACTTGTATGTTCTGGTACAGTATAATATGTGATATTATCGTCTAACATTTCTTTATATAATATACAGTATAGGAGAGAACTTGCTCTTTTACGAGTCTCTTGGTTGTAAATTCAGGTCATACTCAGGCTCGGCTGATGAACGGCTCAGACTCCTGTTCTGGTCGAGTGGAGCTCCAGTACCTCAGTGAGTGGGGTACAGTGTGTGATGTAAGCTGGGATATGAGAGCTTCCAGTGTCCTCTGTGCTCAGCTGAAGTGTGGGAGTGCTGTGGCTGTGTTGGGGTCAGACTGGTTTGGGGAGGGGAGTGGCCGGATCTGGGCGGATGTGTTTGATTGTCAGGGGAACGAAACACACCTGTTAAAGTGTCCCATTTCATCATGGAGTCGAACTGCATGCTCTCATAAACAGGATGTTGGACTCATCTGCAGTGGTGAGCTTTTAAGAATCTTAAACATTCTTATCAATGGGCTGTAAAGTGATTTTAGGAGGAAGTGCCCTTATAATGTTCTTATATATATATTTTTTTTTACTTCACTTCAATTAATTTACTAATGTATCTCAGTTTTGAACAATTTCAAATTGTTCCATATATAGCTCAGCTAATGCAGCAATACCTGTAAAAAAACAATGTGTTTAATTTCTAAATCTGATTTATTTCAAGTGCTGTAAAAACAATCTTATTAAGCCTGTAAAATCTAAAATATATTTGTGGTACTTTCAGGTTCTTCTCTGGCGTCTCATGAGGGTGTAGTGAGATTGACTGGAGGGATGGAGTGTGAGGGGGAGGTAGAGGTTTTCTTCAGGCAGGACTGGAGGAGAGTTCTGCTGGACTCCTGGAGTGAGTCTGAGGCCTCTGTGGTCTGCAGACAGCTGGGCTGTGGTTCTGTACTCAACACCTCCAGCTCCTCTTCATCCAGTCCTGAACACAGCTACATGTGTGTGACGGGTTTCAACTGCTCTGGGAGTGAAGCTCATCTGAGGAACTGCAGCAGCTCACAAGCAGTTAACTGCAGCTCCACAGAACAGCTCTACATCACCTGCTCTGGTACATTTAATTCAAATTATTTGGAGTTGTAGTGAATAATGCCTGTTGTTAGGGGGAAATTGTTTTATTTTGTTTTATTGTAAGGGTTATTATAATTATTATGAATCTGAAATGAACCAATCATCATGTGACTACGGGTGAACTAAGAAATCATACTTTGAACTGGTTTCTCTTAATTTTAGGCTACAGCTTCATCAGGCTGGTTGGTTCTGGGGGAGACTGTGCTGGAAGGCTGGAGGTTTTCCACAGTGGATCATGGGGGACAGTGAGTGATGAATTGTGGGATATTGAGGATGCGCAGGTGGTCTGCAGACAGCTGCAGTGTGGAGTCGCCCTCAGTGCTCCAGTACCAGTACCAGCCCGGTTTGGATCTGGAACTGGACCCTGTATGTCCAGTTCCAGATCCATGGATCCAATGTATCTAAAGGGCAAACTAAATTGTTTCAAATTGATCTGTATTTTGGTGTCTTTTTTAGGTATTATGATAAAAGTGCAGTTTACTTCAAAGTCAGCAGTAGAGTGCAGTAACACATTCTCTTCTAACTTTACTACAGACTAAGACTTAATTTATTCTTATTTTTGCGCCAATTTCCAAAGCTTTCTTTAAAACAAATATATTCAGTTTTTTTTAATTTTTTTTTTATACAATATACACTTTTTTGGGATCCTTTTCTGTTTAAAGGCCCTGGCACTGCTAACTTTTTTACCATTTGAGCACACTGGATTTTGTACCATTTCAGGTTATTAACTGGGCTGGAGAGCTTAAAAAATGGCAAAAAAATGGGGGTGTTCTAAAACTTTTAACTAATAGTGTAGATTCATTAAGTTTGTTTTAAACTACATGAAAACTCCAGGGTCTGACATAAAGCATTTTCTCTCATCAGAGTATAAAGAGATCAGACTGACTGAGGGCTGTGAGGGGAATCTGGAGGTGTTCTATAATGGACCCTGGGGGGAATGTGTGTAACAATGGGATGGATGTAGAAACAATGGGTCTCATCTGTCGGGAGCTGAACTGTGGAAGATTTAAGACTGAGAGAGCTACCAAAGCACGAGTGGAATCAGCTCCTAACTGGCTGGATGATGTAAAATGTAGGAAACATGACTCTACTCTGTTTCACTGTCCATCTTCATCCTGGAGTCAGAACAATTGTGATAGAAGCAGTGAGGTGACTCACATTACCTGCTCCGGTATGTTGTTTTTCTTTGTAGTAGATGAGCATGAGTAAAACAGTTTTTCATGGAAAGTTGTGTTGAAAGAAAGTGTTGTGGTGACCGGATCACCCTCACTTTTCCTCATCCTCTTTCCCTGTGTAAGTGTATACAACCTGAGTAAATATAAAATAATTTTTAAATAATCATTTTATTTATTAAGGGAAAAAAATATCCAAACACCCCCTAAAAAATAAAATGTGATTAATTACACTTTTTGGATAGATGAGTATTCAGTTTCACTTAACTCAACCAGGCCTGATTACTGCCAGACCTGTAGAATCAAGAAATTCTTTAAATTCCTTTATTCCTGATCATTTAAAATGAGCTTTTTTTTATGTTTACTCGGGTTATCTTTGTCTGATGTTAAAGTTTTTTTTAATAATCAGAAATCATTAATAATCAGTATATCTGTAGGGGGCAAATACTTCTTCATGGCAATGTATGTGTGCAGGATTGCTTGAGATTTTTTGGGACTACAAGCTACACCTTGCTGTGCTTTTTACACTCATCTGGTCATGCTGGGAACACATTTTAATAAAAAGTGTAAAGTGTATCAGAAAAAATTACATTTGTGAGTGAAATAATAAGATATATTACATTGAATTACATTACATTTGGCAGATGCTTTTGTCCAAAGTGACTTACAATAATGGTGTACATTTACTAATAGGAGCCTGTTCTGTCCGAAAATCGCACTGAAAAATTGTTTTTGTCATTGCTGGAATAGTTCGGTGGGGTTAGAGAAAAAGAGCAGTCTGGTGCAGCTTGAAGTTTCCTGTGCGCCCTGTTACAATGCCTGGTGTTATTTGAAAATCACAACCAGACTGACTTTTAATTCTGTGCGTTGGTGTGAAATGAGGGGGTTTGCCGCTCAATTGAAACTCTCAATTGTTATTGCTGAGATCATTATTTTAGTAATGAGTTTAGTAGTATTGATTTGATTTTTGTAGTATTTATAGCATGTGTCTCCATTTCTAGGAGAGAAGAAACAGCTTGCATTTGAAAACCTTCAAAAAAACCTTCAGTGCTCAAGTACGAATATTTGACTACCACTCCATTCACTACTTGAATAAGTATACATATTAATCAGATTTGTTCGTGCCTACATTCTAACTTGTTTTGTCAAATAATTCTAAACTTCCCTTTTCATCAGTTGATCTTTGATTTGAGTGAAAACTGATTAAATAAAAACACTAATGCAGTTTGCTGTAGTTTTGTTATAAAAATGTAATATTATTCATGTGTCTGTTCATGTGTGATGTAGATTACATGCCTATTAGGTTGAGAGGAGGAGAGGAAATCTGTTCTGGGAGGTTGGAGGTGTATCATAATGCTGAGTGGGGGTCTATATGTGCTGATCTGTGGGACATCAGGGATGCTCAGGTGGTCTGCAGGCAGCTGGGTTGTGGGCCGGCGCTGAGTGCTAATAGAAGAGCTGTTGATGGTTCTGGTGGAGGAACTATCTGGATGAACAGAGTGAAGTGTAGAGGGAATGAGATTCACCTGTGGGACTGTCCTCATTCCCTGAAGATCCACACTGGCTGCTCCCACAGTGCTGGAGTCACCTGTGCAGGTGTGCGAGAACGTTTTTTAATCTAGTATTAACTTCTCTTAAGATAACTATGGTTATGTTAAGCAGTGTACTCTGTATTTCAGTCAGGTTCAATATTATTATTATTGTGCTCCTCTGACCTGTAAAAGGGAGAATAGCATTTATATTATGGCTGATTTAGGCTCACAACACTGATAAATACACTAAGTAACATTGGCAGACAATAATGCAACAATATTTTTGAAAATACCTACAATATTACCATATCAGCCATATACTTCTTTTGTTTCAAAGACAATAAACACAAAAACAATAAATACCATTTCTTAAATAATGCTGCTCTAATCTCTTTCTCCTTCTGTAACCTCTTTTTCTTGACCATTTTTATGATATTTCTTTCAGACATATTTGTCACATTACCTTTTTCATCTGACACAACTACAACTTACACCACAGGTACTCTTTTAATTAGTTCCTTTGTGTGATTTTTTTTTTTTAGTTTAAACAACACTATGCAGTGTTCAACAGTGTTTTTATTCTGTGTTTTCAGTACCAGCACAGCTAACAGAGAAAAAGACAGTCCCTCCTTCAAAAAATCCATCATCTAATTTTCCATACATCTATCCAGTGTCTCTCCTGGTTCTGGGATCTGTGCTCTTCCTGGCCTTAGTGCTTCTGGTTGTGCTGTTTTATCAGAACAGAGTGCTCAGGAGAGGTAGGGAGATTTAGAGATCATCTAAAATCCACTTTCTGTACTTTCTATAATCATCATTAGTCCTTCAATCTGTCATCAGTCTTCTCTTCTACTGAACTGACTCCATGTTTCTTTCTTTCTCTCTCAGTGATTTCTAAGGCGAGGAGGAAGACTCTGCTTGAGGCAGTCTATGAAGAGATTAACCATAAATGTGTCACTAACAGATATACTAAAAGAGGTAAATTATATGTAGAGAGTTTCACTGAAGGCAGTCTTCTCACAGTATGTAAAGTGGATCTAAGGTCAGATATCAAATAGCAATTCTGAGTGTTTAAATGACTATAAATGAAAAAACTACATGCAGTAAATCAATTGTAGCATTGTTACCTTATCTTACAGGTTCAAAATAATATGTGTTACTCCACTGACTATAATAGGAAGAATTACATATCTGTTACTATCAATTCAGGCCTGTACTGCTGTTAAAAAGCAGAGGAAAGGGATGGGGTTTGTTAGCCAACTTTCCCATTTCACCTTAAATGCTGCAAGAGACAGCAGAGGCTGCATCATTTAAGGCGGAACAGAACAATTAAATAAAATGAAAGCTAATCCAAGCTCCCCATAACAGGAATTAAGAAATTGACAATTGTTCCTTAATCACCAACCTTTCTGAAGACATACAATGCCATAAAATTAGCTAGGTTACTGAACCTTAGTGCTTCTGATGACGTATCTGGTGCATGAAGTGTTGTCCCAATTCTTATGGGGAGGATTTCACCCTTTACACTCAAAGAATGGTTGGGGTAAGTGGTAGGGCCATGGGGTGAAATGGGATTGGGCTTAAAGCCTCATCTCATTTTCAGACTTACAAATACATTTTTTTGCTGTAGATTTTGATTAAATAATTGAACTTTGGCATTCTGACTGTTCTGATCTCCTTTAACAGGAAGTTTTATCTCTGAAGATCAGCATTCAGGATATGAGGACGTAGATGAGGAACTTCTCTCAGGTAAGTTGACATATACTGAATGTGTGTTAGAATTTTTAATGCAGAAGAAAAAACATATATATATATATATATATATATTTTGTTTTATAGAAAAAAGTTCCATGCAATATGTGTAGGGTTCTGAAGTGTTTTAGCAGTTAGCATCAGGCTTCAGGCCGATAAGACTCACCCCTGAACGGGAAAATAGTGAGCGTGGTTAGCGGGTATTGCTAATGCTAAATTCAATTTATCTTTGACTACTCCAGTATATCCATGTCTGGCACAAGTTAAAAACAATGTCTTGCCTACTGTACAGTTTGTAATAGTGATTTTAGGATTGCCCAGGGGTAACTACAGGATTGCAAAAGGCATGTTGAGGTGAGTTAATATCCTTTGGTGTGTGGGAGTTTTTTTTTTTTTTTTAAAGGGACACACTTTGATTTGTCAACCAGTTCTGATCGCAGAGGGCGACAGTACCAATACATTGAAAACCCCTTAGTATTTTAAAAGTTTGAGTCTTTGAGTAACAGTGTCTTGCTGCCATCATCCTGATGCTGCTGTGCTGCAATGCATTTTTTAATTTTTACAGAAAACTATGGCGAGGTCTATGATGATATCATACCTGCTGAAGAGAGCCCACACATTACAACAGGTTTGGATATTTTAATACGTACGATTTATTGTGAACACATGGTAAACATGCAAATTATATTTGCTTTTCACCTTAATCAAAAATATATCTATATATGTCTGTGCAGCATACATTATTATGGTTTTCTATATTATGATAATAAAGTGTGATTTTTTTCACACCTATAAAGAATGTGTCTTCTTTTTTTTTTTCATTTTTAAAAGCACACTGAGCAACATGTTTCAGTTAATTAATGCATTTCATACTGTTTTAGATCATTACAGAGAGAATAAAGGTTTTCTCAACCACCCTTGTGGTCCCATGGGCTCACAAGTTCCTGGCAGCGCCAGAGTCGGCCCGTTTCTCATTATAGATTAAGCAAGTTTGGACTCTTGAACTTTGTCAGAACGAACTTGGTAAGTTCGGCTCACGAGTGCATACTCCAGAGAACAGGACTTTTATTTTGTAATTGGAACTGCTGTGATCAGTAGAGTAGTAGGTGCATCCTTAGATGCATTTCCACAAACATACCCTACACCCGCCTAACAGGGCAGACAAACCGTCTTTGTTTGGTCCATCGCTCACCAGCCTTGCTGTAGTTCACAGGGAACCCACAATATTCCCACACTTAATCAGAGTTTCTGTAATCAGGATTAAAACTAGTTTTATATACTCTGTAAAAGCATGAGAAACACAAAAAAGTTGTTTGTATGTGTAGTTAAAAGAAACTGTGACTTATCTTCATGGTGGATGTTATGTGTTTGGATCTGCTGTCTGCAGGTGCAGCTTTAATGCTGTATTTTGTGTGTTTACTCTCTCTGAAGTTTGTCTCCAGAAGGTAGCTGACTTTGTACCTTCCTTTGCCCACAGACACACACACACACACAGACACAAGGAGGTGGAGCTGTGTTAATTAGTGCTGACGCTTTTTAAAAATATGGCGAAATGAAAAAAAGCTTCTTCTGATTTGTCACTGAAAATGTTTGATAATTTCCTCTCCTCTTTCTAATAAGGTCATAGTGAGTGTGATTGGCGGCTGTGGGGAATCTCTCTCTCTCTCTCTCTCTCTCTCTGTCTCTCAGGTTCTTGAGTCTTATCTGGCTGAGTAGAGGTAAAGCTTGTTCTGCTGCTGAGTTGAGCAGTGTGTGTGCAAGAGATGGACATCCGAGTTCTACTCATTTTTCTATTGACCACTGTCACTCTCGTCACATCTGGTAAGTATAATATACTGGTAAAAAAAAAAATATATATATATATATATATACAGCATATTTAAACTAACTTTGTGGACTGTATGTATACTGGCCTCTTTTTCTGTTAGGATGTTGTTGGAAAGGCAGTGAATGGTATAAATTCCTTTATCCTCGAAGAACTTAACTACTTTCTCCACATCGGGCCGGGGATTGTCATGCACCGTGAGAAACCACGGACTCACTGCGCCAGCGTAGGGTCTTACAATGGGTTCAAGGATTTCATCTCAATACCTAAGAGCAGGCAGGGTACTGTTGTCTAACCTGTAGAGGCCTGGGCATCTACAGGCCTCCCCAGACCATCACTGATCCCCCACCAAACCAGACATGCTGAATGATGTTGCATAAAGTGGCATTTAATTGAAAAGTATATATTTACTTTTTGATCTTACATTCATGTGATTTACACTTTGCTATCATCCAGTCAGCCCATTTTAGTATTGCTACAGAAGTACACATTAGTGAACTGATTTCTTATGATCTCTAAATGGGAGCTTTTGATGTCCATGATTTGGTTTAAATGTATTTCAGCCTTGTTTGAGTATTATTATTTGAGTATAAGTGTAATTATTCTCTGATTATCAGTGTGTTTGTTTTTTTCTCCACACAGACAGTTTGAGGTTGGTGGATGGTGGGAGCCGCTGTGCTGGGAGAGTGGAAGTTCTTCATAGAGGACATTGGGGAACAGTGTGTGATGATTACTGGGATATGAGAGATGCTGCAGTGGTGTGTAGAGAGCTGGGCTGTGGGGAAGCCATAGATGCACCACGGAGAGCTCGCTTTGGATCAGGATCAGGACCGATCTGGGTGGAATATGCTAACTGTGCTGGATCAGAGTCTTCACTGAAGAACTGTAGGTCGTATGATTGGGGTAGACAGAGATGTAATCATGATGAAGACGCTGGTGCTGTGGCTGTGGTTCTCCTGTGGAGGTTCTGGGAGCAGCTGCTTTTGGTAGAGGGGAGGGTCAGGTGTGTTTAGAGTAGCTTCAGTGTAGAGGCAGCGAATCACAGATTCACTTCTGTCCAAAATCATCTTCACTCAAACACAACTGCTCCCATGATAATGATGTGGGACTGGTGTGCAGGTAAGATGCAAAAAAATAAAACATATTACACAGAGATGTAAACAAATGTGATGAGGCCTGTGTTGGAATGTACTGAATTAATTAAACAACTGTTAGTTGTTTTATATACACCCCTGTAAAAAAACTTCTTTGTAACATGAAAAGTTTAAGCCTGAACCTAAATTCACTTTCATACACTTAATAAATGGATTATTACAGAGGTGGTTTTGAATGCTTTGGTTTAGAATTAGCAACTAAGAAATAATATATATATATATATTTTTTTTTAAATCCTTGTATTTCAGTTAATGAAAAGTGCAAAATATAAAAATCACTGCCCCATATTATTTAATTCCCTTCTATTCAAATTAACCTCCCAGCCCTCCCAATGCTGTGTGTTAATATTAACGTACATGTTCTCTTTGCTCTTATAAACACATTGTAGAAGTCAGATTGGTGGGCAGATCTCGCTGCTCAGGGAGAGTGGAGGTTCTTCATGGAGAGAGCTTGGTCACAGTGTGTGATGCTGACTTTGACCAGCAGGATGCAGAGGTTGTGTGTCGAGAGCTGGGCTGTGGTTCTCCTGTGGAGGTTCTGGGAGCAGCTGCTTTTGGTAGAGGGGAGGGTCAGGTGTGTTTAGAGGAGCTTCAGTGTAGAGGCAGCGAATCACAGATTCACTTCTGTCCAAAATCATCTTCACTCAAACACAACTGCTCCCATGATAATGATGTGGGACTGGTGTGTGCTGGTAAGAGCTAAATGGCTTATGTATTAATTTTGAGATTCAGTCTGATTTTTCAGATTTCTACATCTTTTCCTCTCTCTTTCTCTCTCTGTTGTACAGACAGTGTGAGGTTGGTGGATGGTGGCCATCGCTGTGCTGGGAGAGTGGAGGTTTTTTATAACAGAACATGGAGATCAGTGTGTGGTAAAAACTGGGATATAAGAGATGCTGCAGTGGTGTGTAGAGAGCTGGGCTGTGGGGAGGCTGTATTTAAAAATGTTCAGTTTGGACCAAGATCAGCCTGGATGGATGATGTGAACTGTAGTGGATCAGAGTCTTCAGTGAAGCACTGTAGATCAGCTGGATGGGTGGAACAAATTTGTAATCGACTTGCTGGAGTCATCTGTTCAGGTGAGCTCTCCTAAATCTTAAAATACTTGTCGTTGGAATGTATATCAGTTGTGCACAATTTATTTATTATAGCATTTCTTCCTAATCTGCCATAATCATGACCTACTTTCACCTATATTAACCCACTTTTATTTAGATCAGTCACTGTTTGCTCAATCTCAGACCTGGTTTTGCGTTTAAAAAATAATGTGGCAAATTACTGTATAGAAGAAAACTATAAGCTGTAATAAACCTAGTTAACACTTATAATACAGTCTGTGTTTTAGAGCTTAAGTTCCCATAACTTACAGTGTGATTTCTCTGTATGAACTAGCACATACAAAATACTTACCGGGTCTTACTAGTACTTAAATGTAGGTAATAACTTGATATACTAAGTCAAATTATTAAAAAAGCAAATTATTATATGGAGATGAAAAGTGATTTTCACTATAAGACAATACTTAATTATAGAAAGACTATTGCTCTAGGCATGATGGAGAAATACATTTTTGTAATCTTTCCTTTCTGGTAGAAAATAATGGATTTCCATGCAGAAGTCCCATTCACAAAGAAACAGGCGTTAATATTTTTTAGTTAATTACAGTTACACCTTAGTTCAGTGGTACATGGCCAGAGTTTTTATCTTTATATATTTTAAGCAGTTAATTAGTACATTTGTTTGTGTTTAGTGCTTAAACTGTTAATTGACTCCATGTGTAAGCCCACACTGCAGTTTTTCCACTGTCATCAGTTCTTCACTAATATTAGTTTCATCGGTCCTACAGTAGAACCCTGTGGAACTTCTTAAGGTTTCCAAGTACTTAATGCTGTGTGTTAATGTTAATGTACATGTTCTCTTTCTCTTATAAACTAATTTAGGGGTCAGATTGGTGGGCAGATCTCGCTGCTCTGGGAGAGTGGAGGTTCTTCATGGAGAGAGCTGGGTCACAGTGTGTGATGCTGACTTTGACCAGCAGGGTGCAGAGGTTGTGTGTTGAGAGCTGGGCTGTGGTTCTCCTGTGGAGGTTCTGGGAGCAGCTGAGCTGCTTTTGGTAGAGGGGAGGGTCAGGTGTGGTCAGAGGAGCTTCAGTGTAGAGGAAACGAATCTCAGATTCACTTCTGTCCAAAATCATCTTCACTCAAACACAACTGCTCCCATGATGATGATGTGGGACTGGTGTGTTCTGGTGAGAGCTACATATTTTATTTATTTTTTCTTTTTAGAGTCTTGATGAAAAGATGTTCTTTTCTTAGTGGTCAGTGTATAATGTACTTCATGAAACATATTCTTCTTAATTCTTTTATTGATATAGTCCATATTTGTGCATGCTGGAATATAGCACATGTGAATAGCATTAAAATGAAGTTTTACCAGATTTTAAAAGATGCAAAATGATGTTTGAGTTGTGCATTCAATCTTTCTCTTTCTGCTCTTTAGAAAGTGTGAGGTTGGTGGATGGTGGGAGTCGCTGTGCTGGGAGAGTGGAGGTTCTTCATAAAGGACAGTGGGGAACAGTGTGTGATGATAACTGGGATATGATAGATGCTGCAGTGGTGTGTAGAGAGCTGGGCTGTGGAGAGGCTGTAGATGCACTTAGTGGTGCTTACTTTGGATCAGGATCAGGACCAATCTGGATGGATAATGTGGAGTGTAGAGAATCAGAATCCATACTAAAGAACTGTAAATCAGCAGGATGGGGTAAACATAACTGTAATCATCCTAAAGATGCTGGAGTCATCTGTTCAAGTGAGTTACACTAAAAACTTAGTATGAACTTCTGTAATCAAAAAACCTTTTAACCCACTGCATAATGTTTATTATATTTTGATCATACCTAGGAGTCAGGCTGGTTGGAGGTTCTCACTGCTCTGGGAGAGTGGAGGTTCTTCATGGAGAGAGCTGGGTCACAGTGTGTGATGCTGACTTTAACCAGCAGGATGCAGAGGTTGTGTGTCGAGAGCTGGGCTGTGGTTCTCCTGTGAAGGTTCTGGGAGCAGCTGCTTTTGGTAGAGGGGAGGGTCAGGAGTGGTCAGAGGAGCTTCAGTGTAGAGGAAACGAATCACAGATTCACTTCTGTCCAAAATCATCTTCACTCAAACACAACTGCTCCCATGATAATGATGTGGGACTGGCATGTTCTGGTAGGTATTTCACTTCCTTTTGTCAATTTCACACAAAACACTGACAAAAACACACATCCACCAAATTCAGATAACAGACAGGTGACGGAGACACAAATCCACCAGTTTGATTGATTTCTGTATTGCACAATATTATGAAAAAAGATATTAAGACATTAAAACATTAAGAAACCTTTAATTTGATTTGTCATTTATGTCCTTGAGGGCTAACCAGACTTTTTAAGTTTACAAGGAGTGCTGCAGAGAAGTCAAAAAGCAAAAGTTTTATACATATGAAAAAAATTTTTAGACTTTGACTATGTTGAATTGTTTTTGGTGACCATTTTAAAAGAAACTTACAAAGTCTTATTTTTTTATCTAAAACTACAAGTATGTTTTTTTTTATGTCTACCATTGATTTACAGGCAGTGTGAGGAATAATAAATTATTTCATTTAGACTAAGATGAGTAATATTTAAGGAACTACACATACAGTGTGTAATGCAACATGTCAGATGTGTGGCATTCCTAATGTGCTTTCACTAATGTGATTTTGCGATGTGGTAGAGTGCTGATCGTGGGTCCAACAGTATCCAGCACTTTTTAGTGGATTAGTGGATTGACCTGTCAATGTGTTTAGCCATGGCATAGCACATCTTTCTTCTGACTAGCCTTGTAATCTGATGCTTTCTTCTGGGTGCAGTGTTTTTTGATGATCAATGTACACAAATACTATACTGTAGGTGACAAGCGAAGACTTGTTGGTGGTCCTCACGCATGCTCTGGGAGAGTAGAGAAGCTTCATCGGAATTCTTGGCTTCCAGTGTGTGATGCTGACTTTAACCAGCAGGGTGCAGAGGTTGTGTGTTGAGAGCTGGGCTGTGGTTCTCCTGTGGAGGTTCTGGGAGCAGCTGCTTTTGGTAGAGCAGAGGGTCAGATGTGGTCAGAGGAGCTTCAGTGTAGAGGAAACGAATCTCATATGTACCTCTGCCAGACATCTCCTTCCTTGAAACCCAACTGCTCTCACAACAAGGATGTGGGACTAAGATGCTCTGGTATGATGAAGTATGTTTGTAAAAGATTTAGATTAGTACTAAACTGTGAGCAATTAGTTTGTAATTACTGCATTTTTTTTTTTATTATTGTATTGTATTATTGTTGCCTACTGTTTTTCCTCTGTAAATTCAGGTCACACTCAGGCTCGGCTGATGAACGGCTCAGATTCCTGTTCTGGTCGAGTGGAGCTCCAATTCCTCAGTGTGTGATGTAAGCTGGGATATGAGAGCTTCCAGTGTCCTCTGTGCTCAGCTGAAGTGTGGGAGTTCTGTGGCTGTGTTGGGGTCAGACTGGTTTGGGGAGGGCAGTGGCCGGATCTGGGCTGATGTGTTTGATTGTCAGGGAAACGAAACACACCTGTTAAAATGTCCCATTTCATCATGGAGTCGAACTGCATGCTCTCATGAACAGGATGCTGGAGTTATCTGTAGTGGTGAGATCTTACAGTTGCAGTATAATAAATAACTGAAAGTTTATTACTCCCTCATTTTAAGCCAAGTAATATATTTTTTTCTCTTCAGGTTCTTCTCTGGCGTCTCATGAGGGAGGAGTGCGGTTGTCTGGAGGGATGGAGTGTGAGGGGGAGGTGGAGGTGTTCTTCAGGCAGGACTGGAGGAGAGTTCTGCTGGACTCCTGGAGTGAGTCTGAGGCCTCTGTGGTCTGCAGACAGCTGGGCTGTGGTTCTGTACTCAACATCTCCAGCTCCTCTTCATCCAGTCCTGAACACAGCTACATGTGTGTGACGGGTTTCAACTGCTCTGGGAGTGAAGCTCATCTGAGGAACTGCAGCAGCTCACAAGCAGTTAACTGCAGCTCCACAGTACAGCTCTACATCACCTGCTCTGGTAAGCATTGCACAGTTAATAAATGTATAATTTTATTTGTATGTATGATAACATGCAAAAGTGCCTCTATTATCCATATTTTTGAACATTTGAGAATAATTATTTGGCAAATATGAGTACATATACACAACACATATCTTGTGAAAGGAGTTTGAAAACATCTTTTGTATTTGTGTAAATTTTAGGTACATCTAACACAGTCCACAGCTCCATCAGGCTGGTTGGTTCTGGGGGAGACTGTGCAGGAAGGCCGGAGGTTTTCCACAGTGGATCATGGGGGACAGTGAGTGATGAATTGTGGGATATTGAGGATGCGCAGGTGGTCTGCAGACAGCTGCAGTGTGGAGTCGCCCTCAGTGCTCCAGTACCAGTACCAGCCCGGTTTGGATCTGGAACTGGACCCATTTGGCTGAATGAGGTGGAGTGTGAGGGGAACGAGGTGTCTCTGTGGAACTGCAGATATCAGCTGTGTGGAGAGGATGAATGTGGACACAAGGATGATGTAGGAGTCGTGTGCTCAGGTACTTCGTATCTTGAATTGCTCAGTTTGTAATGATCTTGTAATCAAGTACCAATGCCCTATCTATGTACAACTGGAGGTACATTTTGAATAATTAAAGAAGAAACTTTTGCACGTTTAAATCAATGTGCATAACTAGCTAGCTATCTTTCTCCCGCCAGAGTATAAAGAGATCAGACTGACTGACAGGGCTGTGAGGGGAATCTGGAGGTGTACTATAATGGAACCTGGGGGAATGTGTGTGTAAATGGGATGACTGATGAAACGGCAAAATTGATCTGTCGAGAGCTGAACTGTGGAAGAACTGGCAGTGAGTCTTGGTCTAAAGCAAGAGTGGAATCAGCTCCTAACTGGCTGGATAATGTAAAATGTAGGAAACATGACTCCACTCTGTGGCACTGTCCATCTTCTTCCTGGGGGGAGAACAGGTGTGATAATCGCAATGAGGTTGCTTGCATTACCTGCTCAGGTAGGCAGATATGATGAGGTGTTAAAGACTTTAAAGAATGCTAGAACTAATGTAGTTTGTAATTGGAATTTCATAATATTAGATTTTTTGTCCTACCACAGAGAATGGAAATACACTAGATTTGACAAATTGGCTGTGTGATTCATCTCCTTATGAGAGACCGTGCTCAAGTAAGAAAACTTATCATTATCAAAATGATCATGTCTTTGATAAACTACATTTTCTTTCTTTTTGACTGCATGTTCTGCCAGCATGCTTTCACTAATAAGCAATTCTTGTCTTTGCTCGCACTGTTTTATTTGTAGTTTGCATATTTTTTTGCACTTTAACATATTTTAGATAACACTTCTACAATGATATTTTTAACAAAGGTTTAGAGAGGGATTCTGGGTAATGGAGTCCATCAGAGTGTCTATGTAAGTCTGAGGAATTCAGGTGTAGACAGGACAGGTGTGGTGGATGGGGGTGGGTAATATGGCCCTAAAACAATATCACGATGTTTCATGGCATTTATCGCGATAACAGTACTCTTGGTGATATGACAAAACACTGAATTAAAGATATTATTTAAAAAATACACTACTGAAACAAAATAAAAATTAAATTCTGTTTTTGCATATGATATGGCACCCCCCCAAACTACGATATAAAAAAATACAAGACTTTTTATCAGATGGTAACAGACATCAGTGATCAAGAAAGTCATGATACTGTTAATGCACTCTATATAATCTATATAATTAATAATAAAGTAAAATGAATAATATTGGACAGATAAAAACAGCACCCCCAGTGGTGCCCTGCAGTGGTAATTAGGGGTGGGTGATATGGCACGATATTTCAGGGTATAGTATCGTTTTTTGCGTTTGATACGATATGGCACAGCCCTAGTGGTGGAAATAACAGGTGTAACAGACAGCTTGCTGAAGACAGACAAACTACACTCTATTAGAAGCAATATCTTATTTAAAAAAAATATTAGTTTAAAAAAATCAACTGTTTCAACTAAAACGGTAAAACAAGGTAAGTGCTTTTTTTTTTACTATGGCTACTTCTGTTTTTTTTTTCTCCTGCTCTCTTCTGCTTGTATATATTTTTCATCTTACAATGCTTTTTTGTGGTTTACCACATCTCTATAAGAACATATTTCATCATACAGTATATACGACTGTTGTAAATGTTTGTAAGACTTTGATGGATAATCATTTTTTTCCCTCTGTGGTGTGTTTTGTAGAGCACATTCCTCTGAGGATGAGGGGAGGAGTAGGAAGCTGTTCTGGATGGCTGCAGGTGTATCATAATAAAACATGGGGGTCTGTATGTGGTGACCTCTGGGACATCAGGGATGCTCAGGTGATCTGCAGGCAGCTGGGTTGTGGGCCGGCGCTGAGTGCTAATAGAAGAGCTGCTGATGGTTCTGGTGGAGGAACTATCTGGATGAACAGAGTGAAGTGTAGAGGGAATGAGATTCACCTGTGGGACTGTCCTCATTCCCTGAAGAACCACACTGACTGCTCCCACAGTGCTGGAGTCACTTGTGGAGGTCAGAGGAACAGACACAACTGAATATATTTGCCTCCTAACTGTTACAGAAACTTTACACATGCTTGAGAAAAATACTTACATCACATTGTTATTTTATGCTCACTCACTAGGCTTCCTGTATCATACTTTGCCTTTAAATAATAAAAGAGGACAGATGGGACATTTTGTCTTGCAAGGTCAGGGACCACTTTTCTCCATTGTAAACAGGCTTGATAGCAACTTCGGTAACTATTGTTGATCATAATGTTGGTCACACACATTTGGTTTCCATCATTTAATAATTGTAATGTTTTTGGGAAGGATAGAAAGTAACAATAGTGAGAGTCTGTATGTGCTTTGCACCAGTCTGTCTAGATCATTCTGTGTTTATAGACATTTCATATGTCATCTTCCATAATATTCATCACAAAATCATTCACATCCAATAAAAGGACTGTGTTCATGTATAATACATTTTGTATATTTGTTTTTTAGATTCTCAACCACAGACAAGAAGAATCATACTTCCACAAACTCCTCCACCAGCTGTTCCCTCCATCTATCCAGTGTCTCTCCTGGTTCTGGGATCTGTGCTCTTCCTGGCCTTAGTGCTTCTGGTTGTGCTGTTTTATCAGAACAGAGTGCTCAGGAGAGGTAGGGGGATTCAGAGATCATCTACAATCCACTTTCTGTACTTTCTCTAATCATCATTAGTCCTTCAATCTGTCATCAGTCTTCTCTTCTACTGGACTGACTCCATGTTTCTCTCTGTCTCTCTCACAGTGATCTCTAAGAGGAGGAACACTTCAGCTGAGCCTGTCTATGAGGAGATTGACACCAGGCTCATCCCTAAAAGAATTACTGTCTCAACTGAAAGTAAGAGTAAAATGTTTTTTTTTTCTCTCAAAGCAGAAATGTCTGGTCTTTACAGAAATAATGTAGCAGTTAATCAAATACTTGTCAGATAACTCTCTTTTCATATTGTTATATTTTAGTGTTTAAATATTTAGTGTTTTTTTGTAGATTTTCCTTTGTTAATAAATTACACCAATTTGCTTTTTATTGTTCTATGTATTGCTCTTTTATTGCAACTTTAATATTCACTATCATAGGGCACTACTGGTATTTTCAGTTTCCAGTAGAGGGCAATGTTAGACTTTTAGACCCTGTGGATGTTTAGTTTCTGTAACAGTAATGCAAGATGATTGACATGGATTATTTTATTGTTTGTGCATGGAGTTTCTGTAGGTTCACATGTGCTGTAGGTACCAAATGTGTAGCACCTCAAACTATCAAAATATGTTACTGTGCCTGTTTACTTTTTTGAGACCAGAAAGTTATTTCTGTGGCGAGAGGTCATGAGATCTTGGGGAAAAGGGAAAAGAAAGAAGAAAAAAAGGAAGAAATAGGGAGACACTTAAATCAGGCCCTCAAACCCACATTTACATTTTTTGTAACAAATAAATAGAAAACACAGACACAAGCAATAACAATGAAAAAAAAAAACACTTATTTAGAAAGCAATTTACAAAGCTTTGATCTGCTCTCCTCTCCTCCTCTTTACATCCTGGAAGCCTCCTTCTGCTGATCTTCCTCTTTCGGGTGGGGATGGAGACGGTGGAGTGGCAAGTGCTGCTGCTTGAGCTCCAGGACACTGAAGATGCTGGGTCTTCGGGGACTGGGCCTGAATTTACAGAAGAGAAAGATCTGTAGATTTACTTTCACATAGTTACTGTAGTCCTGTAATAGTTTATCCAAATAAGAAGATCTACAGTTCTCCATATTTCATACATTTGTCTCATTAACATACACTGCTTTTAGCTTGTATGGGATCCTGGGCAACCCCCTGATTCAGCACTTCTCTCATACCATTTTATACACTGCCTGTATTTGTAATTAATGTACTAAACTAGAAATGTCAAAAAAGTAACCAAATAAATAACTTTACTGCAGGATACACACTATAATGATGAAATAATAGAATTAGTAAAACAACTATTTTTTTTAAACAAGCAAGCCTGGATGAAAATGTTCAGAACAGAGAATTAAGAATGACAAGTATTTAAAATTAAGTACAGATACAGTCCAGCATTCATTCTGACAGGTGACTTTAATTTAGTTTTAGTCTTTTGTTTGTCACACTTTAGTCATTTAGTCAACAAAACATTTTAGCCTAGTCTAGTCAAATAAAAAGTATGTATTGCATTTATGGTTTTACTGTTTTAGATGTGTATTATTTATTGCTAATATTTATTAAAACACCAGCTTTTAAGTTTTGTTTCATTTAAATTAAGCACAAGCTATTTAAAACAAGGTGTATGTATGGACATATTGACAATTTAAAGAACAACTCCCAGGTTCAGATGATGCAAAAATGAAAGACAACCAAAACTGAGATAAAATGGCAATACTGCTAATTGACATTCTTAAAACTACATTTCATTTTAACAGTTTCTCAACTAGAATCTCTCCTTTACTCACAGCTAAATTGGTGTACTCTCATTATATATATATGTATATGATATATATGTGTGTGTGTGTGTGTGTGTGTGTGTGTATATAATAAAATAGCATTTTAAAATCTAAGAACTTGCTGACAAATATTATTCATCTTTATTCTGTGCTCAGAAGTGCTCAGAATAGCAGAGGACTGACAGCTTAGGTACCATACTAATGCATACATAACTACACAGGTAGTTAGTTATCTATATTGTAATAAGTTGTTCACAGTCATTACATTGCAAAAAACTAAATCTTAGCAAGTGAAATTATCTAAATTTAAGGCAATAAATCTTATTTTCTTCTCTGATAAGACTTTTTGTCTTACTAAGCATGGTGTAAGTGTTAGATTATTTTGCTTATTTTAGGGATAATTATCTTAATCATTCTTACTTAGAATTTGTACCTTATTTTAAGTAATTTGAACTCAAAATAAGCACAATTAAGCAGCAATCAAGTTATTCTGATTCTTGTGTCCATAAACAGTGACTTTTTTGCTTGATTTAGGTGTTACTTCACTCATTTTGAGACTTTGCCATTGCTTTTTTGTAAGAAATCTTACTAAGAAAATTTTGCTTACCCGATTGGCAGATTTGTTCAGTGTAAACTGCACTGTGAAGTTTTAAATTAAGGGATGAAATTAGTCCCCCTGTGTTAAAAAAAAGCTTCTTTTACCCGGTGAAAATAGTCACACTTCCATTACATTATGCTAACATTACTTTGTTTTAAAGCAACTGACCTATAAAGATAGTGAGACAAATTTAGGTCGAGCCAAGTTTATGAAACTACACACTTTTACTGCAGTACAGATTTACACTCTCTACTAAATAATCCATCTCAAAAGCAGAAAAAACGTACTTTATACTAGGAGGCTATATCGTTAAATATAGGGAGTATAGGGAATGTTTTCTTCTGATTTTGAGCTGGACTTTTTAGCAGGGTCAACATTACTGGCTTTCAGGAGCCTAATCTTTAAATTCTTAACAATTAGCTATATTGTAGCGAAGCTGCTTTTATATTCTGTTCACTGTGAATTCACTGTTCTGTTCTGTGCTGGGCTTGTGATTGGGGTAGGGGGAGGGGCAGAGCAGGAAAGCGCGTGTGTGTGTGTGTGAAGGGAGAGAGAGTGAGAGAGAGAGAGAGAGAGAGAGAGAGAGAGAGAGAGAGAGAGAGAGAAGAGCTGCCCGTGAGTGTGTGCTGAGAGTGAGAGCTACAGTTAACCAGTTAGCACTAGCCTTTTGTTATTTTTCGTAGTGATGGGCATAACAGCTCTTTTAGATGAACTGAACCATTAGAATAAGTTCACTAAAAAGATGGGAGACGGAAAGGTCTCCCGTTTTTTTTACAAGTGTTGTAAAAATATATATAAATAACAAATATTGAAATATGTAACTAAATGTTGGGTTTATTATACGATATCGTATAATAAACCCAACATTTAGTTACATATTTCAATATTTGTTATTTATATATATTTTACAACACTTGTAAAAAAACGGGAGACTTTTCTTATTATGTTATTTGTTACAAATAACATAATACAAAAAATAAGTATGAACTTCTGCAACATAGATGTTACATTAAGAGCAAAATTAACATAAAAAAAATTACATTCAGAAGAAAGTATCAACTTCAATGTGCAATCAAATTGAAAATAAATAGCGTAACTGTAGTGCAAAACAAAAGGTCAAGAAACTAAAATAAATACATATAAATAAAACAAAGACACATCCATACGCTCACTGTAGTGGGTGCAGAACAAATTAAATCCAAACAGGATCATCATGATAAAGGTGGCCTTATGCCCTTTACTTCAGAAACTTTGTCTATTGGTTATGAATATGCTTGTTTTACAACTATTATTAATATTAATAGTAATAATATTATTAAAAAAATAACCACGATAACAATATACGTTATTATTACTATTACCAGGCCTCAACCTTGTTTTTCTTTCTCGAGAGCGCCAGCCCTGATAACAGTTCAGTGAGTGAAGGAATCACTGAGCATTGAGCAAGTTTCCTCGCAATTAGAGTCTCCGCCACCAGATTCGCCAGTGATTCACAGACCACACAGCAGTTCCCCTGCCGGCCTGTGGGGTCGCTGCTGAGCTTAACTACTGAACTGAGAAATTAACGAATCAGCTGGGGAAGTGATTGGATTCAGTTCATTCACTCAAATGATTCGTTAATTCGAACAAATCGTTCATGAACGACACAACACTAATTTTTCGGCGTGGTTGCGGCCTACAGCAACCTGTGTTCTAAGTTAAGTCAATAAAGCGACTTAAACTGCCTACTCGGTCCTTCTTTCAGAGTCCAGGCGGACGCTACAATATATTTAAAACCCCTTCAGTCCAGTAACAGCTGTGTTTATTTGTTTTTTAAAGTCACTGGTTAGCACTGGTTGATCTCAGTTCATAATATTGCAGCAAATATCCAGCACAACAAACCCAGCTTTAAACCCAAACCATCGCTGTATAAACAGAGACAGAGGAGAAGTTTTCTTTCAGAAACAGCGAGGGTTACCTGCGTGTTTACTAATCCGTTACTCGTTCGTGCTGGCGTTAAGATCATTTGCACGTTAGGTGGATTTACAGGGCTAACGTGTATTTATCTTATTAATCTTTAGTGATAGCAGGTAAAATCTTGGCAATGAAAGCTATATGAGTCTCGTGGCTCGAGTTTATAGGGCGTTTGGGGACAGTAGAACCAAAACAGCTTAGCTATGTAAGTTAGTTTGCTAACTTACGGAGCTACTTCATGACGCAGATTAGTCCATTCATCATTAAATTATCATACAGTGCAAAGAACAAATGCTGTGTTCAGATGATGTGGTAAACTATTCATCTACATGTTGTTCTTTCTTAGCTATTCATGTGATTTTCTCTATCATTAACAGGGTGGTGAGCTTCCTGAGGGCTTTGAGGATAGTTATCCTGGTGCGTGTCTTTCGTCTGGCCTCTCAGAAGAAAGATCTGGAGAAGGTCACTAGAAGAAAGGTGAGGATCTAAATGGGTGCTGGCCATCATTCTTTTATTTTAATTAAATTATATCAATTATTCATATAGATTCTAATGAAATGTTAAACTTAATTACAGTTTGATTATTTCATCATGATTCAGAGAGAATTAAATAAAAAAAATTAAACATTTTGATGTATTTAGAAATAGGTTGGAAAATTATTAAAATCCATCAAAACCTTTTAAAATACACCCAAGTTACTGTTTGTATGCTGATTTGTGGCATTTGTGAATCTTGCAGGTATCTGAGAACAAAAGGCGGTAACAAAAAGGATGGATTTGAATTGGATCTCACCTATGTCACAGGTTGGGATGCTTTACCTAATTATGTAATCTTATTTGAATCTAGATTTTCTGCTTATGGTTTGGGATCCAATAGTTAATAATGTTTGTTGCCATGTCTTTTCCCTCACCTGGAAAGCAGGCACTCTACAGAAATCCCATAAAAGTAAGCTTAACAATTAAGAAAATAAAATAAAACTGAAAAGTCTGTAGAAGGCAATTATTTTAGCTGAATTATTGATTTAAAAAGATTTTTATGTAACAATGTTACAATTTGCTGTATTTAGGAAGCTGCCATCTTTCTGGACACAAATCTTCCCGATCATTACAGAGTTTACAATCACTGCAGTAAGTTAGATCATATAATATTATATTATATTGCTGGAGACACTCAATAAATGAGTGGTGATGAGCATAGCTTTGGTCTTGTTTCAGGTCAAAAAGGCTACGATCCACTGTTCTTCCATTACAGAGTGCAACGAGTGATGATTGACGACCATAACGTACCGTCATTAGAGTAAGTAATGAGCAGCACTTTACTCAAATGCTTCTTCTGCCGTTAACGTTGTGTTCCATTTAGCTTTTATGTTGGATGTTGGAGCTGGGAATAACTTCACACCTGAGTCGACAACGTTCTGTTAAAATAACTGTACAAAATATGTCGAAAAAATGTCTTACCCTATAAGTGAAACTTGCACCTGTACATAACTAGCTATTATTGAGGTGTATATGAAGCACTGTGGAACAGGGTCATGAAAAACCTGGAAAAGTCAAGGAACTTGAAAATAGTCATTTTCAGGCCTGGATAAGTTTTGGAAAAAAAACAAAAAAAAAACAAAGTCAAAGTCAAGTTTACTCTTTGTGATCTTTGTGTTTCCATTTATTGACTCTGTTTATCGACTCCGTTTATCGACTCTGTTTATCGACTGAGAAAAGCTATTTAAAAAATAATTTGATAACTTGATTGGAGTTTCAGATGGAATATAACTGTAAATTCACAGAGAAAAATCTAGGTGTTTAGGCTGTAATTAAGCTCTTGCTCTCTTCCACTCTTTGGGAAGCATATTGGTTATATATGCAAGTAAATTACCAGTAATGGTGACAAGAAGGCAACATTTAAACAGATGCATTTAAAAGCTGTTAAAAAATAAAGAATCTACACAATATAGACACAACCTAAACATATTCCCTGACAGCCAGATATATGCCAAATTAGTTTATTTAAAAATTTATTCTGTTCAAAGTTTTAAACAGAAGATTCTATATCATGTTTGATGAAAGTGTGAAATACTGTTTACAGGTTAAACATTAGAAATGTTTATCAGTGTTTGAAATGGGCCTGAGCTGATTAATACATCAGTGCAGAGTGAAGTAATTTAGCCCTACATTATGGAGCGCTCAGAATTTGACACATTTTATTATTGAAGATTGTGTCTTAGCATTGCTTAGATAAATGTTTTTTTTTATTATTATTTAAATATATTTAATGTAAATATAGGCCTACTATAATCAGTTTTGATATACATTCTTGTCTACTCTGATGTTTTAAACACGCTATGGTCATTAAAATGTGCTGCGAAAGCATAGAAAAGGCACAGAAAATAATTTAAATTTATAGGTTAACACTATTTGTAATCTACATGTGTATAAATATTTTACCCTTGTTTTCTTTTTTTCCAGAGGGAATTATAAAATAAGCTAAAGACTTTCATGTTTACTACAACTTAATTATTAATCATGTACCAGTGTTTTATAGCAAATGTAACCAAAAAATGTCCCACATTATATGTCCCAGGTTATAATTTTTTGCATTGTCAGCGATACCAGACGCACATTCACACACTCAATGGAAACATGAACAGCTAGACGTGCTAATGAAACGTAAAATACTACTGCTTTTACTGCTGTTGATGTTTGGTGCAGCCATCTTGCGTTCTGAACTTGTGGGTTTATTCCAGTTGAAATGTTCTACTTAGAACTTGGAAATTTCCAGTTCTGAATTCCTACTTCAGATGGAATGCAGTATAAGGATTCACATTAGAGCTCGACCCATCCTGCCCCATACACTGTCATTTTGAGCCAAAGCCCGAATTAAACCTGACATTTTTTGAGTAAGTAGAGCATTAAAACTGAGCTTTTAAAAAAGATTTTCGTTCTGTTTAGAATGAGTGAAGAATGAATAAGACCTATTATTTAAGAAAAATATTATTAATTATTAGGAACAGATCTCCAAAAGATTATAACATGAACAATGCAAACAATGATCCAAAGGCCTAAACATTAGGCTACAACAATGTCTGAATGACTTTCCTCTAATCTAGTATTATATAACATGGTTTAAGAAAAGAAAATACATTCTTTTATAATTTTTTTTATATTTTTTTCCCATTTTCTCCCCAATTTACACAGCCAACCCACTCGTTAGGACTCCCCCTATCACTAGTAATGCCCCAACACACCAGGAGGATGAAGACTAGCACACTCTTTCTCCGATACATGTGAAGTCAGCCACCGCTTCTTTTCGAGCTGCTGCTGATGCAGCATTGCCAAGCAGCCAGCACATTTGGAGGAAAGCGCAGCGGCAGGTGAAGTGCGTAATATGGACAGTGTGCACTTTGCACTTGTGCGACTTTTTTTTAAAAACAGTTTGATTTGTTTCTGCTATATTTTGATTCATAGCTTTATATAAAATGAAAATAACTTATAACTATATTATTTTCTTTAGCCCGAGGAACCTGAGGAAAGTGGTGGGAAATCTCGAGCCAGGTCAGACCTTGGGTTGGGTTTGGGCAGAGAACCTAAGCTCTTATTCACATATTGAACTTTGTGTTATTGTGTTCTCAGTGACATGTTGAACTACACTGCCAGTTTGAGGGAATGTCATTGCCATCCACTGCAAAGGAGGCAAAGGTGATGCTGAAGTTTTCACTGATTTAAAGACATCATCAATGTTTTCTATATGTATTTGATTTGATTTTTAGGTTAACCCATCACCATAGTTGTTCAGCTGAATGTCTAAAGCCATATCCAAACTGGATTCACTTATTCATTTTAGCTGAGGAGGTTTTTTTTTTTCACGGGTACGATGGTGTGTACATGGTTGATTGACAGCGTTTAGTTTGAGAGTGCGCAGGTACTGTATTTCTCCTGAGGTGAGGTGAATGTGTATGTATATATTCAGTGTGTCAGAACTGCTCCTTTAGTTTCTGCTGTGCTCAGTTGAAGACTGAGACCAAGTAGTTAAACATACAGCTCTGGGGAAAAAATGGTTTTCATGCATCTTGGCATGTTCTCCTCCACCAGTCTTACACACTGCTTTTGGATAAGTTTATGCCATTCCTGGTGCAAAAATTCAAGCAGTTCAGTTTGGTTTGATGGCTTGAGATTATCCATCTTCCTCTTGATTATATTCCAGAGGTTTTCAATGAGATTTTTAAGTGGTTTCTTTTTTTCCCAGAGCTGTATGTCTGCACTCTCCTACAAAAGTATTGAAACACTGAGGCCAATTGATTATTTTTTTCTTCTGCTCTAGTGAAAACATTTTGGTGTAACAAAAATATAATTTAAAGATGAATATTGAAGACAAATTGGTAAGTTCGGACAAAAGCTGAATTGTTGACCTTTTGTCTCCTATTCATCTTTTAATGTCAAACCCAATTTGTTTTCAGTCTAAAGCAGAAATAAAGAAATGAGACTGACTTATCAAGTACTTTTGGGGGGCAGTGTATGTTTAGGGGCTGTTTCCTGTGTAGTTCCAATTAAAATCTGCAGTCAGTCTGCTCCTTTCAGAGTGACTGCACTGTTATGTGTATTGGTTATGTAATTTAATGCTCCTGGGCATTGCTGTGTTTGTTGTGCAGGTGTGGGAAAGGGCAATGGCAGTGATCTGAAGGTGCGGATCATAGTGAAAAGAGAGCAGGTGTTCCAGTGTGTCTGTGCCACGCAGACGAACTGTAGGGTAGGCTAACTTTTAAAGGTTTTCTACAGTATAAAACTGTATTTACTTCCTCATAGTCAAATGACAAGAGTAGTTTCAGTACAAAAAAGTGAAAAACTGTGAACCTTAAACACAGTGGTTTCCTAATTAAAACAAGAGCTATATGGCATATCCAGAACAGACATGTGAAGTGGGCTAATCCCACAACCCCTAAATGATTTAGTAGTTTAGGGTGATTTCACACCTACTTTTTTTATTTGTCAAAATAAACTGTTCATATTTACGTGTAGTGCTGTTTGTTTGGACATGGATGAGTACAGTAATCACAACTGCAATGAGACTGCTGAGAACTGTTGGTCTGAACTCTGAATTGGTTGGTTTGTGATGAGAACATGATCTGACCTTGATCCAACCCATCTGTCAAGCATACTCAGTTTTAAGATGTGGAGTCAGTCAAATGAACACATGCCACCTCTGCTGTTGTTCCATGTTAAACTGCACAGAAAACTTTCTTGCTCCCAGCCAAGACAGCTCTGACCAACAACCAAAGAGATTACAAAGATTGTTGTGACTCATTTTGGTGAGCTTGAATTTTATCCTCTGTTAAAACAACAAACCATGAGGGAAATGCTCCAAGAGAATCAATTAATTACCTGACTTGGACCAGAGCAAACAAACTATAGTGTGAAAAAACAGCCTTACATACACTATTAAAATATTTTGTACATACATACACTAGTGAAAGCGTTTGTGAATCGGTATCATATTAACCCCAAATCATATTTTAAATATGTACTAAAGAACAACTTTTAAATATTCAATAAGCTCATAATATTGAACCTTTAAAGACAGTAGCAGCCCACTAAAACATAAATCACATTGTAATTGTTGGGAAAGGTCTTTCAGATGTTTGTCTTATGTTCCTTTGTGTTTATTTTACTGTTCGCTCATATACTGTGTTCTCATATTTTACCAGCTGTTCCCAGATACTGAAAACAATGCCGTGGTGATCAGCTTTCAGGAAGGGCCAGTGGTTTGTGGTGATGTTAAGGTCATGTTTGAATCCAGGGCTGTAAGTTCCCAATCTATTGTAACGTAAGAATGATTTTATGGACATCGTTTTTTCCAGTTGTTTGGCAAAATGTTTTTTCTCTATTGTTCTCTATGCCCAGGGTCTTCCAAAGGGGTATGAGGACTATCCTTTCTATTTCTGGTTCAACACTTCATTTGTAGAGAACAACAGGTGAGGTTTTTGCTGTCCATTGTCCTCAGAAGCAGACACTGGCTTTGTTTACCTACCAGACCACTCTGGTTTTAGATTTTATATATAAAAATGCCAGGCCACTTAATTCATTAATTAGAATATTTTGATATTTTGTCCCCTCTCAGTTTAGTAAACATTACTGCTTTCAATGTAAAAGGAAAAATCATATGGACTGCTGCTTGAATGCAATCTATAATGCTTTGGTCCCAAAACAGGCTCTATCTGTCAAGGGAGGAACTGGACAACCCACGTAAGTCCAAAACCTGGGACATCTACAAGGAGGACTTTGGTGTGACCGTGTCTTTCAGTGACCCTGCACTTATGTAGCAGACGACACTTGCTTGTGTATCTCAACTAAAACCCTTAAGCCCTGCACAAGGTCTAAATCTTTGCTCTAATGTAGGTTTTCACACACTTATAAAAGGTGAGTGATGTTTAGGGATTGGATTCGGGCATATTGTGCCCCTAAAGCTATAGCTATATAACCTCAACTTTATGTCCATCCCCCATCTTCACTGTAAGAGCTTTTTACTGAGCCGTGCATACATCACAATATTATGCATTTGTTTGTCAAATGTTTTTTTGTCTTTAAATGAAGACAAATGTTTGTGTCAGTTTAGCATATTATGCTTCCAAAATGTAAATCTTACTCTTTAAGCTTGAGTGTACATCAAATAAAGCAATCGAGGCTGCCACTGTGAAATGGTCAATGGTTATGTGTGCAGAAACATTTTTTTGTAGTACACATGTATTGAAATAAATACTAATGTCTCTGTAACACTTGTCTGTCTCTTTTTTGAATTAACAACTGATCTGGGTTGCTGAATTTCTGCAATTGTTTTTAAGGATAGATCTGAGTGACTTGTTTTTTTAGAAGTAAAAAGTCTGGTCTTACAGGTGGGCTTGCAACTCTAAACTCTTTAGAATCAGCAGTTTTAGAGGTGACCTTTTTCAGAAGCGCTGTCAGTGCCATTCTCATATAAAAGGCTTAAAATCAAATCTCAAATGTGCAGCTTTTATAATAGTAAATAAAATAATGTAATAATTAACTTAAGAGGTCTGTTTTGGTTATTTTTTTTAATGTTTATTTTGTACCAAAAAAATGGAATAATAATATATATACCTTTTATGATACACTCACATTTCAGTGCTTGGTTTGACTCTGTTTTTTTATTTTCCTAATGTTTTTTTAAGCCTTCACATCAGTGTATCAGCACTGGCATTCAGAGCCCCTTATTCACCATCGTACTCCATTGGACATTTCAGGGACAACAGCCTTTTTTGCCTAATTATAAACACTCTTCTTGTAAAAGTTATCCAGACATAGGTAAAAAAAAAAAAAAAAACAACAACAGTTGAACTATAAAGTATTGAAAGACTAGGATACTAAAAGCCAGTAATGTTAGCCCTGCTTTATTTGTCTCACTATCTTTATATATCAGTTGCTTTAAACATTATAATGTTAAGCATAATTTTATTTATAAATTTAAATAGAACAAAACATAAATGTTGTTTTAATAAACGTTAGCAATACATAATCTCAAAATAACACATCAAAAATACAGCAGACTAATAGTTTAAACCATTAAACCCAGCCTTTCATTGAGCTGAGAGAAAATTAAGTGTGCTGTTCAATTTCCAACGTTAAGAAATGGGTTAGACAAGCTATACTAATGCACCATCCATCATCTATCAGCAGTTCAGCTGTGACTTTTGGAAGAAACCAAAGTCAATGGAAAGGGGCGGGGGGCGGAGGAAGGATGTCTGAGATTTAATATAACAATATTATTTTAATATAACTGTTCATAGTTAATTATTATACTTACTCTGAATTACATAAGAGTGCTAGTAATATATATATATATATATATATATATATATATATAAACATTTCAGGCACCGTAGCCCCCACACCTAGTTTTGAATGGTCGTGTCTCCCCTGATTCAGTCAGTAAGAACAAGACGGTCGCCCTTTTCTTCGGGATCTTCAGGGAGTTTGCAGGAGGTGTAATTTATGGGGAACAATCATTAATGTTGGGTTAAATAATCTAGTGTTTTTTCATTCTGGTGCTGAAGGTCCGCTGCGCTGCTCTTTACTCTGTTTTCATTAAAAGCCCCTCAGTCTTAAAACAGCGGCAGTAAAACAGGCGGAGCGGTGGGCCTCCAGCAGCAGTAGTGATTAACCCTGCCGGTGTAGAGTGGAGCAGCGCGAAGGGAGCTCTTTCAGTCCCGGTGAGTAATTTAGCTAGCTGGCTCTCGGCGAAGCGCGGTCTTATTATAATACTTAACTACAGCGTGGTGAAACTATTTAAACTGAAGCGTGTTAATGGCGAATAACGCTGTAAGATAGCTAAGGCTAGCGAGCTACGGTGGAGCTGGCTAAGCTAATTAGCTTAGCCAGCTCCACCGTAGCTCGCTAGCCTTAGCTTCAGTTAGCCCGATTACCTGCAGCAGCTGCCCGTTCAGAAAAAAAAACCCACAACCAGCGCTGTTTAAGAGCTGCTTTACGAGCTTCTCTCCCAGCATAGGGTGTGTTTTTCTCAATCAGCAGCTGCTTTTAAACCACGCTGTAGTTTAGTAATAAGATCGCGCTTCACCGAGAGTTGAAACAGCCAGTTAAATTACCTAACAGGGCTGAAAGAGCTACTCTCGGTTCTCCGGTCTAATTCGGTCTAAATAAACCCAAACACCTTTGGTTTATTTAGATTTAAGTTAGCAGTTTGTTCTCTCTAGACAAAAAACGAAAATAAGAATAAAAAATAAAAAAAAAAGAAAAATAAAAAACAATAAAATAAGGGGGGGCGCAGTCTGCGCATGCGCCAGATTTTGTGGCCGCGCGTGCGCAGTAGACCGATTTTTTTGCGGTCTTCTGCGCATGCGCGGCCGCAAAATCTGGCGCATGCGCAGAAGACCGCAAAAAAAAATCGGCCCACTGCGCATGCGCCAGATTTTGCGGCAAAATCCGGCGCATGCGCAGTGGGCCGATTTTTTGCGGTCTTCTGCGCATGCGCCAGATTTTGCGGCCGCGCATGCGCAGAAGACCGCAAAAAATCGGCCCACTGCGCATGCGCGGCCGCAAAATCTGGCGCATGCGCAGTGGGCCGATTTTTTGCGGTCTTCTGCGCATGCGCCAGATTTTGCGGCCGCGCATGCGCAGTGGGCCGATTTTTTTGCGGTCTTCTGCGCATGCGCCAGATTTTGCGGCCGCGCATGCGCAGTGGGCCGATTTTTTTGCGGTCTTCTGCGCATGCGCGGCCGCAAAATCTGGCGCATGCGCAGTGGGCCGATTTTTTGCGGTCTTCTGCGCATGCGCCAGATTTTGCGGCCGCGCATGCGCAGTGGGCCGATTTTTTTGCGGTCTTCTGCGCATGCGCGGCCGCAAAATCCGGCGCATGCGCAGTGGACCGATTTTTTTTGCGGTCTTCTGCGCATGCGCGGCAGCAAAATCTGGCGCATGCGCAGTGGGCCGATTTTTTTTTGCGGTCTTCTGCGCATGCGCCAGATTTTGCGGCCGCGCATGCGCAGAAGACCGCAAAAAAATCGGTCTACTGCGCACGCGCGGCCACAAAATCTGGCGCATGCGCAGACTACGCCCCCCCTTATTTTATTGTTTTTTATTTTTCATTTTTTTTATTTTTTTATTCTTATTTTCGTTTTTTGTCTAGAGTGATTAAACTGCTAACTTAAATCTAAATAAACCAAAGGTGTTTGGGTTCATTTAGACCGAATTAGACCGGAGAACCGAGAGTAGCTCTTTCAGCCCTGTTAGGTAATTTAACTGGCTGTTTCAACTCTCGGTGAAGCGCGATCTTATTACTAAACTACAGCGTGGTTTAAAAGCAGCTGCTGATTGAGAAAAACACACCCTATGCTGGGAGAGAAGCTCGTAAAGCAGCTCTTAAACAGCGCTGGTTGTGGGTTTTTTTTTCTGAACGGGCAGCTGCTGCAGGTAATCGGGCTAACTGAAGCTAAGGCTAGCGAGCTACGGTGGAGCTGGCTAAGCTAATTAGCTTAGCCAGCTCCACCGTAGCTCGCTAGCCTTAGCTATCTTACAGCGTTATTCGCCATTAACACGCTTCAGTTTAAATAGTTTCACCACGCTGTAGTTAAGTATTATAATAAGACCGCGCTTCGCCGAGAGCCAGCTAGCTAAATTACTCACCGGGACTGAAAGAGCTCCCTTCGCGCTGCTCCACTCTACACCGGCAGGGTTAATCACTACTGCTGCTGGAGGCCCACCGCTCCGCCTGTTTTACTGCCGCTGTTTTAAGACTGAGGGGCTTTTAATGAAAACAGAGTAAAGAGCAGCGCAGCGGACCTTCAGCACCAGAGTGAAAAAACACTAGATTATTTAACCCAACATTAATGATTGTTCCCCATAAATTACACCTCCTGCAAACTCCCTGAAGATCCCGAAGAAAAGGGCGACCGTCTTGTTGTTACTGACTGATTCAGGGGAGACACGACCATTCAAAACTAGGTGTGGGGGCTACGGTGCCCGAAATGTTTATATATATATATATATATATATTTTTTTATATATATATATATATATATATATATTTTACTAGCACTCGTATGTAATTCAGAGTAAGTATAATAATTAACTATGAACAGTTATATTAAAATAATATTGTTATATTAAATCTCAGACATCCTTCCTCCGCCCCCCGCCCCTTTCCATTGACTTTGGTTTCTTCCAAAAGTCACAGCTGAACTGCTGATAGATGATGGATGGTGCATTAGTATAGCTTGTCTAACCCATTTCTTAACGTTGGAAATTGAACAGCACACTTAATTTTCTCTCAGCTCAATGAAAGGCTGGGTTTAATGGTTTAAACTATTAGTCTACTGTATTTTTGATGTGTTATTTTGAGATTATGTATTGCTAACGTTTATTAAAACAACATTTATGTTTTGTTCTATTTAAATTTATAAATAAAATTATGCTTAACATTATAATGTTTAAAGCAACTGATATATAAAGATAGTGAGACAAATAAAGCAGGGCTAACATTACTGGCTTTTAGTATCCTAGTCTTTCAATACTTTATAGTTCAACTGTTTTTTTTTTTTTTTTTTTTACCTATGTCTGGATAACTTTTACAAGAAGAGTGTTTATAATTGGGCAAAAAAGGCTGTTGTCCCTGAAATGTCCAATGGAGTACGATGGTGAATAAGGGGCTCTGAATGCCAGTGCTGATACACTGATGTGAAGGCTTAAAAAACCATTAGGAAAATAAAAAAACAGAGTCAAACCAAGCACTGAAATGTGAGTGTATCATAAAAGGTATATATATTATTATTCCATTTTTGTGGTACAAAATAAACATTAAGAAAAATAACCAAAACAGACCTCTTAAGTTAAGTATAAACATTTTTGTGAATCCCCAGTTTAATATTTTCCCTCTGATTTTTGATACTGACAGCAGCAGATAGTGTATATCAATTCTAGAATTAAATTTTGTGTTTATACAGTTTGTGTTCTACACAATTACATAGTACATTATTTTATTTACTATTATAAAAGCTGCACATTTGAGATTTGATTTTAAGCCTTTTATATGAGAATGGCACTGACAGCGCTTCTGAAAAAGGTCACCTCTAAAACTGCTGATTCTAAAGAGTTTAGAGTTGCAAGCCCACCTGTAAGACCAGACTTTTTACTTCTAAAAAAACAAGTCACTCAGATCTATCCTTAAAAACAATTGCAGAAATTCAGCAACCCAGATCAGTTGTTAATTCAAAAAAGAGACAGACAAGTGTTACAGAGACATTAGTATTTATTTCAATACATGTGTACTACAAAAAAATGTTTCTGCACACATAACCATTGACCATTTCACAGTGGCAGCCTCGATTGCTTTATTTGATGTACACTCAAGCTTAAAGAGTAAGATTTACATTTTGGAAGCATAATATGCTAAACTGACACAAACATTTGTCTTCATTTAAAGACAAAAAAACATTTGACAAACAAATGCATAATATTGTGATGTATGCACGGCTCAGTAAAAAGCTCTTACAGTGAAGATGGGGGATGGACATAAAGTTGAGGTTATATAGCTATAGCTTTAGGGGCAAAATATGCCCGAATCCAATCCCTAAACATCACTCACCTTTTATAAGTGTGTGAAAACCTACATTAGAGCAAAGATTTAGACCTTGTGCAGGGCTTAAGGGTTTTAGTTGAGATACACAAGCAAGTGTCGTCTGCTACATAAGTGCAGGGTCACTGAAAGACACGGTCACACCAAAGTCCTCCTTGTAGATGTCCCAGGTTTTGGACTTACGTGGGTTGTCCAGTTCCTCCCTTGACAGATAGAGCCTGTTTTGGGACCAAAGCATTATAGATTGCATTCAAGCAGCAGTCCATATGATTTTTCCTTTTACATTGAAAGCAGTAATGTTTACTAAACTGAGAGGGGACAAAATATCAAAATATTCTAATTAATGAATTAAGTGGCCTGGCATTTTTATATATAAAATCTAAAACCAGAGTGGTCTGGTAGGTAAACAAAGCCAGTGTCTGCTTCTGAGGACAATGGACAGCAAAAACCTCACCTGTTGTTCTCTACAAATGAAGTGTTGAACCAGATATAGAAAGGATAGTCCTCATACCCCTTTGGAAGACCCTGGGCATAGAGAACAATAGAGAAAAAACATTTTGCCAAACAACTGGAAAAAACGATGTCCATAAAATCATTCTTACGTTACAATAGATTGGGAACTTACAGCCCTGGATTCAAACATGACCTTAACATCACCACAAACCACTGGCCCTTCCTGAAAGCTGATCACCACGGCATTGTTTTCAGTATCTGGGAACAGCTGGTAAAATATGAGAACACAGTATATGAACGAACAGTAAAATAAACACAAAGGAACATAAGACAAACATCTGAAAGACCTTTCCCAACAATTACAATGTGATTTATGTTTTAGTGGGCTGCTACTGTCTTTAAAGGTTCAATATCATGAGCTTATTGAATATTTAAAAGTTGTTCTTTAGTACATATTTAAAATATGATTTGGGGTTAAGATGATACCGATTCACAAACGCTTTCACTAGTGTATGTATGTACAAAATCTTTTAATAGTGTATGTAAGGCTGTTTTTTCACACTATAGTTTGTTTGCTCTGGTCCAAGTCAGGTAATTAATTGATTCTCTTGGAGCATTTCCCTCATGGTTTGTTGTTTTAACAGAGGATAAAATTCAAGCTCACCAAAATGAGTCACAACAATCTTTGTAATCTCTTTGGTTGTTGGTCAGAGCTGTCTTGGCTGGGAGCAAGAAAGTAAACAGATTTATGTGCAGTTTAACATGGAACAACAGCAGAGGTGGCATGTGTTCATTTGACTGACTCCACATCTTAAAACTGAGTATGCTTGACAGATGGGTTGGATCAAGGTCAGATCATGTTCTCATCACAAACCAACCAATTCAGAGTTCAGACCAACAGTTCTCAGCAGTCTCATTGCAGTTGTGATTACTGTACTCATCCATGTCCAAACAAACAGCACTACACGTAAATATGAACAGTTTATTTTGACAAATAAAAAAAGTAGGTGTGAAATCACCCTAAACTACTAAATCATTTAGGGGTTGTGGGATTAGCCCACTTCACATGTCTGTTCTGGATATGCCATATAGCTCTGGTTTTAATTAGGAAACCACTGTGTTTAAGGTTCACAGTTTTTCACTTTTTTGTACTGAAACTACTCTTGTCATTTGACTATGAGGAAGTAAATACAGATTTATACTGTAGAAAACCTTTAAAAGTTAGCCTACCCTACAGTTCGTCTGCGTGGCACAGACACACTGGAACACCTGCTCTCTTTTCACTATGATCCGCACCTTCAGATCACTGCCATTGCCCTTTCCCACACCTGCACAACAAACACAGCAATGCCCAGGAGCATTAAATTACATAACCAATACACATAACAGTGCAGTCACTCTGAAAGGAGCAGACTGACTGCAGATTTTAATTGGAACTACACAGGAAACAGCCCCTAAACATACACTGCCCCCCAAAAGTACTTGATAAGTCAGTCTCATTTCTTTATTTCTGCTTTAGACTGAAAACAAATTGGGTTTGACATTAAAAGATGAATAGGAGACAAAAGGTCAACAATTCAGCTTTTGTCCGAACTTACCAATTTGTCTTCAATATTCATCTTCAAATTATATTTTTGTTACACCAAAATGTTTTCACTAGAGCAGAAGAAAAAAATAATCAATTGGCCTCAGTGTTTCAATACTTTTGTAGGAGAGTGCATACATACAGCTCTGGGAAAAAAAGAAACCACTTAAAAATCTCATTGAAAACCTCTGGAATATAATCAAGAGGAAGATGGATAATCTCAAGCCATCAAACCAAACTGAACTGCTTGAATTTTTGCACCAGGAATGGCATAAACTTATCCAAAAGCAGTGTGTAAGACTGGTGGAGGAGAACATGCCAAGATGCATGAAAACCATTTTTTTCCCCAGAGCTGTATGTTTAACTACTTGGTCTCAGTCTTCAACTGAGCACAGCAGAAACTAAAGGAGCAGTTCTGACACACTGAATATATACATACACATTCACCTCACCTCAGGAGAAATACAGTACCTGCGCACTCTCAAACTAAACGCTGTCAATCAACCATGTACACACCATCGTACCCGTGAAAAAAAAACCTCCTCAGCTAAAATGAATAAGTGAATCCAGTTTGGATATGGCTTTAGACATTCAGCTGAACAACTATGGTGATGGGTTAACCTAAAAATCAAATCAAATACATATAGAAAACATTGATGATGTCTTTAAATCAGTGAAAACTTCAGCATCACCTTTGCCTCCTTTGCAGTGGATGGCAATGACATTCCCTCAAACTGGCAGTGTAGTTCAACATGTCACTGAGAACACAATAACACAAAGTTCAATATGTGAATAAGAGCTTAGGTTCTCTGCCCAAACCCAACCCAAGGTCTGACCTGGCTCGAGATTTCCCACCACTTTCCTCAGGTTCCTCGGGCTAAAGAAAACAATATAGTTATAAGTTATTTTCATTTTATATAAAGCTATGAATCAAAATATAGCAGAAACAAATCAAACTGTTTTTAAAAAAAAGTCGCACAAGTGCAAAGTGCACACTGTCCATATTACGCACTTCACCTGCCGCTGCGCTTTCCTCCAAATGTGCTGGCTGCTTGGCAATGCTGCATCAGCAGCAGCTCGAAAAGAAGCGGTGGCTGACTTCACATGTATCGGAGAAAGAGTGTGCTCCTGGTGTGTTGGGGCATTACTAGTGATAGGGGGAGTCCTAACGAGTGGGTTGGCTGTGTAAATTTGGGAGAAAATGGGAAAAAAATATAAATAAAATTATAAAAGAATTTATTTTATTTTCTTAAACCATGTTATATTATACTAGATTAGAGGAAAGTCATTCAGACATTGTTGTAGCCTAATGTTTAGGCCTTTGGATCATTGTTTGCATTGTTCATGTTATAATCTTTTGGAGATCTGTTCCTAATAATTAATAATATTTTTCTTAAATAATAGGTCTTATTCATTCTTCACTCATTCTAAACAGAACGAAAATGTTTTTTAAAAGCTCAGTTTTAATGCTCTACTTACTCAAAAAAGGTCAGGTTTAATTCGGGCTTTGGCTCAAAATGACAGTGTATGGGGCAGGTTGGGTCGAGCTCTAATGTGAATCCTTATACTGCATTCCATCTGAAGTAGGAATTCAGAACTGGAAATTTCCAAGTTCTAAGTAGAACATTTCAACTGGAATAAACCCACAAGTTCAGAACGCAAGATGGCTGCACCAAACATCAACAGCAGTAAAAGCAGTAGTATTTTACGTTTCATTAGCACGTCTAGCTGTTCATGTTTCCATTGTGTGTGTGAATGTGCGTCTGGTATCGCTGACAATGCAAAAAATTATAACCTGGGACATATAATGTGGGACATTTTTTGGTTACATTTGCTATAAAACACTGGTACATGATTAATAATTAAGTTGTAGTAAACATGAAAGTCTTTAGCTTATTTTATAATTCCCTCTGGAAAAAAAGAAAACAAGGGTAAAATATGTATACACATGTAGATTACAAATAGTTTTAACCTATAAATTTAAATTATTTTCTGTGCCTTTTCTATGCTTTCGCAGCACATTTTAATGACCATAGCGTGTTTAAAACATCAGAGTAGACAAGAATGTATATCAAAACTGATTATAGTAGGCCTATATTTACATTAAATATATTTAAATAAAAAAAAAAAAACATTTATTTAAGCAATGCTAAGACACAATCTTCAATAATAAAATGTGTCAAATTCTGAGCGCTCCATAATGTAGGGCTAAATTACTTCACTCTGCACTGATGTATTAATCAGCTCAGGCCCATTTCAAACACTGATAAACATTTCTAATGTTTAACCTGTAAACAGTATTTCACACTTTCATCAAACATGATATAGAATCTTCTGTTTAAAACTTTGAACAGAATAAATTTTTAAATAAACTAATTTGGCATATATCTGGCTGTCAGGGAATATGTTTAGGTTGTGTCTGTATTGTGTAGATTATTTATTTTTTAACAGCTTTTAAATGCATCTGTTTAAATGTTGCCTTCTTGTCACCATTACTGGTAATTTACTTGCATATATAACCAATATGCTTCCCAAAGAGTGGAAGAGAGCAAGAGCTTAATTACAGCCTAAACACCTAGATTTTTCTCTGTGAATTTACAGTTATATTCCATCTGAAACTCCAATCAAGTTATCAAATTATTTTTTAAATAGCTTTTCTCAGTCGATAAACAGAGTCGATAAACGGAGTCGATAAACAGAGTCAATAAATGGAAACACAAAGATCACAAAGAGTAAACTTGACTTTGACTTTGTTTTTTTTTTGTTTTTTTTCCAAAACTTATCCAGGCCTGAAAATGACTATTTTCAAGTTCCTTGACTTTTCCAGGTTTTTCATGACCCTGTTCCACAGTGCTTCATATACACCTCAATAATAGCTAGTTATGTACAGGTGCAAGTTTCACTTATAGGGTAAGACATTTTTTCGACATATTTTGTACAGTTATTTTAACAGAACGTTGTCGACTCAGGTGTGAAGTTATTCCCAGCTCCAACATCCAACATAAAAGCTAAATGGAACACAACGTTAACGGCAGAAGAAGCATTTGAGTAAAGTGCTGCTCATTACTTACTCTAATGACGGTACGTTATGGTCGTCAATCATCACTCGTTGCACTCTGTAATGGAAGAACAGTGGATCGTAGCCTTTTTGACCTGAAACAAGACCAAAGCTATGCTCATCACCACTCATTTATTGAGTGTCTCCAGCAATATAATATAATATTATATGATCTAACTTACTGCAGTGATTGTAAACTCTGTAATGATCGGGAAGATTTGTGTCCAGAAAGATGGCAGCTTCCTAAATACAGCAAATTGTAACATTGTTACATAAAAATCTTTTTAAATCAATAATTCAGCTAAAATAATTGCCTTCTACAGACTTTTCAGTTTTATTTTATTTTCTTAATTGTTAAGCTTACTTTTATGGGATTTCTGTAGAGTGCCTGCTTTCCAGGTGAGGGAAAAGACATGGCAACAAACATTATTAACTATTGGATCCCAAACCATAAGCAGAAAATCTAGATTCAAATAAGATTACATAATTAGGTAAAGCATCCCAACCTGTGACATAGGTGAGATCCAATTCAAATCCATCCTTTTTGTTACCGCCTTTTGTTCTCAGATACCTGCAAGATTCACAAATGCCACAAATCAGCATACAAACAGTAACTTGGGTGTATTTTAAAAGGTTTTGATGGATTTTAATAATTTTCCAACCTATTTCTAAATACATCAAAATGTTTAATTTTTTTTATTTAATTCTCTCTGAATCATGATGAAATAATCAAACTGTAATTAAGTTTAACATTTCATTAGAATCTATATGAATAATTGATATAATTTAATTAAAATAAAAGAATGATGGCCAGCACCCATTTAGATCCTCACCTTTCTTCTAGTGACCTTCTCCAGATCTTTCTTCTGAGAGGCCAGACGAAAGACACGCACCAGGATAACTATCCTCAAAGCCCTCAGGAAGCTCACCACCCTGTTAATGATAGAGAAAATCACATGAATAGCTAAGAAAGAACAACATGTAGATGAATAGTTTACCACATCATCTGAACACAGCATTTGTTCTTTGCACTGTATGATAATTTAATGATGAATGGACTAATCTGCGTCATGAAGTAGCTCCGTAAGTTAGCAAACTAACTTACATAGCTAAGCTGTTTTGGTTCTACTGTCCCCAAACGCCCTATAAACTCGAGCCACGAGACTCATATAGCTTTCATTGCCAAGATTTTACCTGCTATCACTAAAGATTAATAAGATAAATACACGTTAGCCCTGTAAATCCACCTAACGTGCAAATGATCTTAACGCCAGCACGAACGAGTAACGGATTAGTAAACACGCAGGTAACCCTCGCTGTTTCTGAAAGAAAACTTCTCCTCTGTCTCTGTTTATACAGCGATGGTTTGGGTTTAAAGCTGGGTTTGTTGTGCTGGATATTTGCTGCAATATTATGAACTGAGATCAACCAGTGCTAACCAGTGACTTTAAAAAACAAATAAACACAGCTGTTACTGGACTGAAGGGGTTTTAAATATATTGTAGCGTCCGCCTGGACTCTGAAAGAAGGACCGAGTAGGCAGTTTAAGTCGCTTTATTGACTTAACTTAGAACACAGGTTGCTGTAGGCCGCAACCACGCCGAAAAATTAGTGTTGTGTCGTTCATGAACGATTTGTTCGAATTAACGAATCATTTGAGTGAATGAACTGAATCCAATCACTTCCCCAGCTGATTCGTTAATTTCTCAGTTCAGTAGTTAAGCTCAGCAGCGACCCCACAGGCCGGCAGGGGAACTGCTGTGTGGTCTGTGAATCACTGAATCACCGGCGAATCTGGTGGCGGAGACTCTAATTGCGAGGAAACTTGCTCAATGCTCAGTGATTCCTTCACTCACTGAACTGTTATCAGGGCTGGCGCTCTCGAGAAAGAAAAACAAGGTTGAGGCCTGGTAATAGTAATAATAACGTATATTGTTATCGTGGTTATTTTTTTAATAATATTATTACTATTAATATTAATAATAGTTGTAAAACAAGCATATTCATAACCAATAGACAAAGTTTCTGAAGTAAAGGGCATAAGGCCACCTTTATCATGATGATCCTGTTTGGATTTAATTTGTTCTGCACCCACTACAGTGAGCGTATGGATGTGTCTTTGTTTTATTTATATGTATTTATTTTAGTTTCTTGACCTTTTGTTTTGCACTACAGTTACGCTATTTATTTTCAATTTGATTGCACATTGAAGTTGATACTTTCTTCTGAATGTAATTTTTTTTATGTTAATTTTGCTCTTAATGTAACATCTATGTTGCAGAAGTTCATACTTATTTTTTGTATTATGTTATTTGTAACAAATAACATAATAAGAAAAGTCTCCCGTTTTTTTACAAGTGTTGTAAAATATATATAAATAACAAATATTGAAATATGTAACTAAATGTTGGGTTTATTATACGATATCGTATAATAAACCCAACATTTAGTTACATATTTCAATATTTGTTATTTATATATATTTTTACAACACTTGTAAAAAAAACGGGAGACCTTTCCGTCTCCCATCTTTTTAGTGAACTTATTCTAATGGTTCAGTTCATCTAAAAGAGCTGTTATGCCCATCACTACGAAAAATAACAAAAGGCTAGTGCTAACTGGTTAACTGTAGCTCTCACTCTCAGCACACACTCACGGGCAGCTCTTCTCTCTCTCTCTCTCTCTCTCTCTCTCTCTCTCTCTCTCACTCTCTCTCCCTTCACACACACACACACGCGCTTTCCTGCTCTGCCCCTCCCCCTACCCCAATCACAAGCCCAGCACAGAACAGAACAGTGAATTCACAGTGAACAGAATATAAAAGCAGCTTCGCTACAATATAGCTAATTGTTAAGAATTTAAAGATTAGGCTCCTGAAAGCCAGTAATGTTGACCCTGCTAAAAAGTCCAGCTCAAAATCAGAAGAAAACATTCCCTATACTCCCTATATTTAACGATATAGCCTCCTAGTATAAAGTACGTTTTTTCTGCTTTTGAGATGGATTATTTAGTAGAGAGTGTAAATCTGTACTGCAGTAAAAGTGTGTAGTTTCATAAACTTGGCTCGACCTAAATTTGTCTCACTATCTTTATAGGTCAGTTGCTTTAAAACAAAGTAATGTTAGCATAATGTAATGGAAGTGTGACTATTTTCACCGGGTAAAAGAAGCTTTTTTTTAACACAGGGGGACTAATTTCATCCCTTAATTTAAAACTTCACAGTGCAGTTTACACTGAACAAATCTGCCAATCGGGTAAGCAAAATTTTCTTAGTAAGATTTCTTACAAAAAAGCAATGGCAAAGTCTCAAAATGAGTGAAGTAACACCTAAATCAAGCAAAAAAGTCACTGTTTATGGACACAAGAATCAGAATAACTTGATTGCTGCTTAATTGTGCTTATTTTGAGTTCAAATTACTTAAAATAAGGTACAAATTCTAAGTAAGAATGATTAAGATAATTATCCCTAAAATAAGCAAAATAATCTAACACTTACACCATGCTTAGTAAGACAAAAAGTCTTATCAGAGAAGAAAATAAGATTTATTGCCTTAAATTTAGATAATTTCACTTGCTAAGATTTAGTTTTTTGCAATGTAATGACTGTGAACAACTTATTACAATATAGATAACTAACTACCTGTGTAGTTATGTATGCATTAGTATGGTACCTAAGCTGTCAGTCCTCTGCTATTCTGAGCACTTCTGAGCACAGAATAAAGATGAATCATATTTGTCAGCAAGTTCTTAGATTTTAAAATGCTATTTTATTATATATACACACACACACACACACACACACACACATATATATCATATACATATATAATGAGAGTACACCAATTTAGCTGTGAGTAAAGGAGAGATTCTAGTTGAGAAACTGTTAAAATGAAATGTAGTTTTAAGAATGTCAATTAGCAGTATTGCCATTTTATCTCAGTTTTGGTTGTCTTTCTTTTTTGCATCATCTGAACCTGGGAGTTGTTCTTTAAATTGTCAATATGTCCATACATACACCTTGTTTTAAATAGCGTGTGCTTAATTTAAATGAAACAAAACTTAAAAGCTGGTGTTTTAATAAATATTAGCAATAAATAATACACATCTAAAACAGTAAAACCATAAATGCAATACATACTTTTTATTTGACTAGACTAGGCTAAAATGTTTTGTTGACTAAATGACTAAAGTGTGACAAACAAAAGACTAAAACTAAATTAAAGTCACCTGTCAGAATGAATGCTGGACTGTATCTGTACTTAATTTTAAATACTTGTCATTCTTAATTCTCTGTTCTGAACATTTTCATCCAGGCTTGCTTGTTTAAAAAAAATAGTTGTTTTACTAATTCTATTATTTCATCATGATAGTGTGTATCCTGCAGTAAAGTTATTTATTTGGTTACTTTTTTGACATTTCTAGTTTAGTACATTAATTACAAATACAGGCAGTGTATAAAATGGTATGAGAGAAGTGCTGAATCAGGGGGTTGCCCAGGATCCCATACAAGCTAAAAGCAGTGTATGTTAATGAGACAAATGTATGAAATATGGAGAACTGTAGATCTTCTTATTTGGATAAACTATTACAGGACTACAGTAACTATGTGAAAGTAAATCTACAGATCTTTCTCTTCTGTAAATTCAGGCCCAGTCCCCGAAGACCCAGCATCTTCAGTGTCCTGGAGCTCAAGCAGCAGCACTTGCCACTCCACCGTCTCCATCCCCACCCGAAAGAGGAAGATCAGCAGAAGGAGGCTTCCAGGATGTAAAGAGGAGGAGAGGAGAGGGAGAGCAGATCAAAGCTTTGTAAATTGCTTTCTAAATAAGTGTTTTTTTTTCATTGTTATTGCTTGTGTCTGTGTTTTCTATTTATTTGTTACAAAAAAATGTAAATGTGGGTTTGAGGGCCTGATTTAAGTGTCTCCCTATTTCTTCCTTTTTTTCTTCTTTCTTTTCCCTTTTCCCCAAGATCTCATGACCTCTCGCCACAGAAATATCTTTCTGGTCTCAAAAAAGTAAACAGGCACAGTAACATATTTTGATAGTTTGAGGTGCTACACATTTGGTACCTACAGCACATGTGAACCTACAGAAACTCCATGCACAAACAATAAAATAATCCCTGTCAATCATCTTGCATTACTGTTACAGAAACTAAACATCCACAGGGTCTAAAAGTCTAACATTGCCCTCTACTGGAAACTGAAAATACCAGTAGTGCCCTATGATAGTGAATATTAAAGTTGCAATAAAAGAGCAATACATAGAACAATAAAAAGCAAAGAAAACTAAAATTATTGTTAAAAGTTTTTTTATCCAATAGCTTTTATAAATACATTTTATTGAATGAGAAGATACATTATTCAGAACATTATTCAGTGGGAAGAAAAGATAGATAAATTGGTGTAATTTATTAACAAAGGAAGAAAATCTACAAAAAAAACACTAAATATTTAAACACTAAAATATAACAATATGAAAAGAGAGTTATCTGACAAGTATTTGATTAACTGCTACATTATTTCTGTAAAGACCAGACATTTCTGCTTTGAGAGAAAAAAAAACATTTTACTCTTACTTTCAGTTGAGACAGTAATTCTTTTAGGGATGAGCCTGGTGTCAATCTCCTCATAGACAGGCTCAGCTGAAGTCTTCCTCCTCTTAGAGATCACTGTGAGAGAGACAGAGAGAAACATGGAGTCAGTCCAGTAGAAGAGAAGACTGATGACAGATTGAAGGACTAATGATGATTAGAGAAAGTACAGAAAGTGGATTGTAGATGATCTCTGAATCCCCCTACCTCTCCTGAGCTCTCTGTTCTGATAAAACAGCACAACCAGAAGCACTAAGGCCAGGAAGAGCACAGATCCCAGAACCAGGAGAGACACTGGATAGATGGAGGGAACAGCTGGTGGAGGAGTTTGTGGAAGTATGATTCTTCTTGTCTGTGGTTGAGAATCTAAAAAACAAATATACAAAATGTATTATACATGAACACAGTCCTTTTATTGGATGTGAATGATTTTGTGATGAATATTATGGAAGATGACATATGAAATGTCTATAAACACAGAATGATCTAGACAGACTGGTGCAAAGCACATACAGACTCTCACTATTGTTACTTTCTATCCTTCCCAAAAACATTACAATTATTAAATGATGGAAACCAAATGTGTGTGACCAACATTATGATCAACAATAGTTACCGAAGTTGCTATCAAGCCTGTTTACAATGGAGAAAAGTGGTCCCCGACCTTGCAAGACAAAATGTCCCATCTGTCCTCTTTTATTATTTAAAGGCAAAGTATGATACAGGAAGCCTAGTGAGTGAGCATAAAATAACAATGTGATGTAAGTATTTTTCTCAAGCATGTGTAAAGTTTCTGTAACAGTTAGGAGGCAAATATATTCAGTTGTGTCTGTTCCTCTGACCTCCACAAGTGACTCCAGCACTGTGGGAGCAGTCAGTGTGGTTCTTCAGGGAATGAGGACAGTCCCACAGGTGAATCTCATTCCCTCTACACTTCACTCTGTTCATCCAGATAGTTCCTCCACCAGAACCATCAGCAGCTCTTCTATTAGCACTCAGCGCCGGCCCACAACCCAGCTGCCTGCAGATCACCTGAGCATCCCTGATGTCCCAGAGGTCACCACATACAGACCCCCATGTTTTATTATGATACACCTGCAGCCATCCAGAACAGCTTCCTACTCCTCCCCTCAGCCTCAGAGGAATGTGCTCTACAAAACACACCACAGAGGGAAAAAAATGATTATCCATCAAAGTCTTACAAACATTTACAACAGTCGTATATACTGTATGATGAAATATGTTCTTATAGAGATGTGGTAAACCACAAAAAAGCATTGTAAGATGAAAAATATATACAAGCAGAAGAGAGCAGGAGAAAAAAAAAACAGAAGTAGCCATAGTAAAAAAAAAGCACTTACCTTGTTTTACCGTTTTAGTTGAAACAGTTGATTTTTTTTAACTAATATTTTTTTTAAATAAGATATTGCTTCTAATAGAGTGTAGTTTGTCTGTCTTCAGCAAGCTGTCTGTTACACCTGTTATTTCCACCACTAGGGCTGTGCCATATCGTATCAAACGCAAAAAACGATACTATACCCTGAAATATCGTGCCATATCACCCACCCCTAATTACCACTGCAGGGCACCACTGGGGGTGCTGTTTTTATCTGTCCAATATTATTCATTTTACTTTATTATTAATTATATAGATTATATAGAGTGCATTAACAGTATCATGACTTTCTTGATCACTGATGTCTGTTACCATCTGATAAAAAGTCTTGTATTTTTTTATATCGTAGTTTGGGGGGGTGCCATATCATATGCAAAAACAGAATTTAATTTTTATTTTGTTTCAGTAGTGTATTTTTTAAATAATATCTTTAATTCAGTGTTTTGTCATATCACCAAGAGTACTGTTATCGCGATAAATGCCATGAAACATCGTGATATTGTTTTAGGGCCATATTACCCACCCCCATCCACCACACCTGTCCTGTCTACACCTGAATTCCTCAGACTTACATAGACACTCTGATGGACTCCATTACCCAGAATCCCTCTCTAAACCTTTGTTAAAAATATCATTGTAGAAGTGTTATCTAAAATATGTTAAAGTGCAAAAAAATATGCAAACTACAAATAAAACAGTGCGAGCAAAGACAAGAATTGCTTATTAGTGAAAGCATGCTGGCAGAACATGCAGTCAAAAAGAAAGAAAATGTAGTTTATCAAAGACATGATCATTTTGATAATGATAAGTTTTCTTACTTGAGCACGGTCTCTCATAAGGAGATGAATCACACAGCCAATTTGTCAAATCTAGTGTATTTCCATTCTCTGTGGTAGGACAAAAAATCTAATATTATGAAATTCCAATTACAAACTACATTAGTTCTAGCATTCTTTAAAGTCTTTAACACCTCATCATATCTGCCTACCTGAGCAGGTAATGCAAGCAACCTCATTGCGATTATCACACCTGTTCTCCCCCCAGGAAGAAGATGGACAGTGCCACAGAGTGGAGTCATGTTTCCTACATTTTACATTATCCAGCCAGTTAGGAGCTGATTCCACTCTTGCTTTAGACCAAGACTCACTGCCAGTTCTTCCACAGTTCAGCTCTCGACAGATCAATTTTGCCGTTTCATCAGTCATCCCATTTACACACACATTCCCCCAGGTTCCATTATAGTACACCTCCAGATTCCCCTCACAGCCCTGTCAGTCAGTCTGATCTCTTTATACTCTGGCGGGAGAAAGATAGCTAGCTAGTTATGCACATTGATTTAAACGTGCAAAAGTTTCTTCTTTAATTATTCAAAATGTACCTCCAGTTGTACATAGATAGGGCATTGGTACTTGATTACAAGATCATTACAAACTGAGCAATTCAAGATACGAAGTACCTGAGCACACGACTCCTACATCATCCTTGTGTCCACATTCATCCTCTCCACACAGCTGATATCTGCAGTTCCACAGAGACACCTCGTTCCCCTCACACTCCACCTCATTCAGCCAAATGGGTCCAGTTCCAGATCCAAACCGGGCTGGTACTGGTACTGGAGCACTGAGGGCGACTCCACACTGCAGCTGTCTGCAGACCACCTGCGCATCCTCAATATCCCACAATTCATCACTCACTGTCCCCCATGATCCACTGTGGAAAACCTCCGGCCTTCCTGCACAGTCTCCTCCAGAACCAACCAGCCTGATGGAGCTGTGGACTGTGTTAGATGTACCTAAAATTTACACAAATACAAAAGATGTTTTCAAACTCCTTTCACAAAATATGTGTTGTGTATATGTACTCATATTTGCCAAATAATTATTCTCAAATGTTCAAAAATATGGATAATAGAGGCACTTTTGCATGTTATCATACATACAAATAAAATTATACATTTATTAACTGTGCAATGCTTACCAGAGCAGGTGATGTAGAGCTGTACTGTGGAGCTGCAGTTCCTCAGATGAGCTTCACTCCCAGAGCAGTTGAAACCCGTCACACACATGTAGCTGTGTTCAGGACTGGATGAAGAGGAGCTGGAGATGTTGAGTACAGAACCACAGCCCAGCTGTCTGCAGACCACAGAGGCCTCAGACTCACTCCAGGAGTCCAGCAGAACTCTCCTCCAGTCCTGCCTGAAGAAAACCTCTACCTCCCCCTCACACTCCATCCCTCCAGACAACCGCACTCCTCCCTCATGAGACGCCAGAGAAGAACCTGAAGAGAAAAAAATATATTACTTGGCTTAAAATGAGGGAGTAATAAACTTTCAGTTATTTATTATACTGCAACTGTAAGATCTCACCACTACAGATAACTCCAGCATCCTGTTCATGAGAGCATGCAGTTCGACTCCATGATGAAATGGGACATTTTAACAGGTGTGTTTCGTTTCCCTGACAATCAAACACATCAGCCCAGATCCGGCCACTCCCCTCCCCAAACCAGTCTGACCCCAACACAGCCACAGAACTCCCACACTTCAGCTGAGCACAGAGGACACTGGCAGCTCTCATATCCCAGCTTACATCACACACTGTACCCCACTCACTGAGGAACTGGAGCTCCACTCGACCAGAACAGGAATCTGAGCCGTTCATCAGCCGAGCCTGAGTGTGACCTGAATTTACAGAGGAAAAACAGTAGGCAACAATAATACAATACAATAATAATAAAAAAAAATACAGTAATTACAAACTAATTGCTCACAGTTTAGTACTAATCTAAATCTTTTACAAACATACTTCATCATACCAGAGCATCTTAGTCCCACATCCTTGTTGTGAGAGCAGTTGGGTTTCAAGGAAGGAGATGTCTGGCAGAGGTACATATGAGATTCGTTTCCTCTACACTGAAGCTCCTCTGACCACATCTGACCCTCTGCTCTACCAAAAGCAGCTGCTCCCAGAACCTCCACATGAGAACCACAGCCCAGCTCCCAGCTGCACACAACCTCTGCATCCTGCTGGTTAAAGTCAGCATCACACACTGGAAGCCAAGAATTCCAATGAAGCTTCTCTACTCTCCCAGAGCATGCGTGAGGACCACCAACAAGTCTTCGCTTGTCACCTACAGTATAGTATTTGTGTACATTGATCATCAAAAAACACTGCACCCAGAAGAAAGCATCAGATTACAAGGCTAGTCAGAAGAAAGATGTGCTATGCCATGGCTACACATTGACAGGTCAATCCACTAATCCACTAAAAAGTGCTGGATACTGTTGGACCCACGATCAGCACTCTACCACATCGCAAAATCACATTAGTGAAAGCACATTAGGAATGCCACACATCTGACATGTTGCATTACACACTGTATGTGTAGTTCCTTAAATATTACTCATCTTAGTCTAAATGAAATAATTTATTATTCCTCACACTGCCTGTAAATCAATGGTAGACATTAAAAAAAAAACATACTTGTAGTTTTAGATAAAAAAATAAGACTTTGTAAGTTTCTTTTAAAATGGTCACCAAAAACAATTCAACATAGTCAAAGTCTAAAATTTTTTTCATATGTATAAAACTTTTGCTTTTTGACTTCTCTGCAGCACTCCTTGTAAACTTAAAAAGTCTGGTTAGCCCTCAAGGACATAAATGACAAATCAAATTAAAGGTTTCTTAATGTTTTAATGTCTTAATATCTTTTTTCATAATATTGTGCAATACAGAAATCAATCAAACTGGTGGATTTGTGTCTCCGTCACCTGTCTGTTATCTGAATTTGGTGGATGTGTGTTTTTGTCAGTGTTTTGTGTGAAATTGACAAAAGGAAGTGAAATACCTACCAGAACATGCCAGTCCCACATCATTATCATGGGAGCAGTTGTGTTTGAGTGAAGATGATTTTGGACAGAAGTGAATCTGTGATTCGTTTCCTCTACACTGAAGCTCCTCTGACCACTCCTGACCCTCCCCTCTACCAAAAGCAGCTGCTCCCAGAACCTTCACAGGAGAACCACAGCCCAGCTCTCGACACACAACCTCTGCATCCTGCTGGTTAAAGTCAGCATCACACACTGTGACCCAGCTCTCTCCATGAAGAACCTCCACTCTCCCAGAGCAGTGAGAACCTCCAACCAGCCTGACTCCTAGGTATGATCAAAATATAATAAACATTATGCAGTGGGTTAAAAGGTTTTTTGATTACAGAAGTTCATACTAAGTTTTTAGTGTAACTCACTTGAACAGATGACTCCAGCATCTTTAGGATGATTACAGTTATGTTTACCCCATCCTGCTGATTTACAGTTCTTTAGTATGGATTCTGATTCTCTACACTCCACATTATCCATCCAGATTGGTCCTGATCCTGATCCAAAGTAAGCACCACTAAGTGCATCTACAGCCTCTCCACAGCCCAGCTCTCTACACACCACTGCAGCATCTACAGTGAGTCCAAGAAGTATTTGATCCCTTGCTGATTTTCTTCGTTGGCCTACTAATAAAGACATGATCATTCTAAACTTTTAATGGTAGATGTATTCTTACATGGAGAGACAGAATATTAAAAAGAAAATCCAGAAAATAAATCTAAGGAATATATATTAATTGATTTGTATTTCATGGAGTGAAATAAGTATTTGATCCCTTAGTATTCATTAGCAGTTCTGGCTTTTACAGACCAGTTAGACACTCCCAATCAACTTGTTACCTGACCTGAAGCCACCTGTTCTCACTAATCACTTGTGTGAAAAACACCTGTCCACAGAATCAGACAGATCACACAGATTTCAAGTCTCCAACATGGGTAAAACCAAAGAGCTGTCACAGGACCTCAGAGTCAGAATTGTTGACCTTCACAAAGCTGGAATGGGCTACAAAAAGATTAGTAAGGTGTTGGATGTGAAAGTAACAACTATTGGTGCAATTATCAGAAAGTTTAAAAGAGTATAACATGACAATCAACAGACCTCGGCCCGGTGCTCCAAAGAAGATTTCGCCTCGTGGGGTGGCAATGATGCTGAGAACGGTCAGAAATCGTCCTGCAACCACTCGGCAGGAGTTAGCAAATGACCTGAAGGCAGCTGGGACCACAGTTTGCAAGGAAACAATTGGCAACACTTTGCGCAACAATGGATTCACATCCTGCAGTGCCCGAAAGGTACCCCTGCTGAAGAGAGCACATGTGGAGGCGCGCCTCAAGTATGCCAATGATCATTTGAAAGATGAACCAAGTTATTGGGAGAAGGTTTTGTGGTCAGACGAGACCAAAATTGAACTTTTTGGCCTCAACTCCACCCGCCATGTGTGGAGGAAGAAAAATGCTGCCTATGACCCCAAGAACACTGTGCCAACCGTCAAGCATGGAGGTGGAAGCATAATGTTTTGGGGGTGTTTCTCTGCCAAGGGTACAGGGCTACTTCACCGCATCACTGGGAAGATGGATGGAGCCATGTACCGCACAATCCTGAGGGACAACCTCCTCCCCTCTGCCAGGGATCTGAAAATGGGCCGTGGTTGGGTCTTCCAACATGATAACGACCCTAAACATACAGCAAAGGCAACAAAGGATTGGCTCAAGAAAAATCACATTAAGGTCATGGAGTGGCCCAGCCAGTCGCCAGATCTCAATCCGATCGAAAATCTATGGAGGGAGCTGAAGGTCAGAGTTGCCAAGCGACAGCCCACCAACCTTAATGATTTAGAGAGGATCTGCAAAGAAGAGTGGGCCAAAATTCCCCCTGGTGTGTGTGCTAAACTTGTGGTTAACTACAACAAACGTCTCACCGCTGTGCTTGCAAACAAAGGCTTTGCCACTAAGTATTGAGTGTGTTTGGCAAGAGGGATCAAATACTTATTTTCCTCATTGAAATACAAATTAATTAAAATATATTCTTTAAAATTATATTCTGAATTTTTGTCTTGATATTCTGTCTCTCCATGTTAGAATATATCTACCATTAAAAGTGCAGAAGGATAGTGTCTTTATTAGTGGGCAAACAAAGAAAATCAGCAAGGGATCAAATACTTCTTGGACTCACTGTATCATATCCCAGTTATCATCACACACTGTTCCCCACTGTCCTTTATGAAGAACCTCCACTCTCCCAGCACAGCGACTCCCACCATCCACCAACCTCACACTTTCTAAAGAGCAGAAAGAGAAAGATTGAATGCACAACTCAAACATCATTTTGCATCTTTTAAAATCTGGTAAAACTTCATTTTAATGCTACTCACATGTGCTATATTCCAGCATGCACAAATATGGACTATATCAATAAAAGAATTAAGAAGAATATGTTTCATGAAGTACATTATACACTGACCACTAAGAAAAGAACATCTTTTCATCAAGACTCTAAAAAGAAAAAATAAATAAAATATGTAGCTCTCACCAGAACACACCAGTCCCACATCATCATCATGGGAGCAGTTGTGTTTGAGTGAAGATGATTTTGGACAGAAGTGAATCTGAGATTCGTTTCCTCTACACTGAAGCTCCTCTGACCACACCTGACCCTCCCCTCTACCAAAAGCAGCTGCTCCCAGAACCTCCACAGGAGAACCACAGCCCAGCTCTCAACACACAACCTCTGCACCCTGCTGGTCAAAGTCAGCATCACACACTGTGACCCAGCTCTCTCCATGAAGAACCTCCACTCTCCCAGAGCAGCGAGATCTGCCCACCAATCTGACCCCTAAATTAGTTTATAAGAGAAAGAGAACATGTACATTAACATTAACACACAGCATTAAGTACTTGGAAACCTTAAGAAGTTCCACAGGGTTCTACTGTAGGACCGATGAAACTAATATTAGTGAAGAACTGATGACAGTGAAAAACTGCAGTGTGGGCTTACACATGGAGTCAATTAACAGTTTAAGCACTAAACACAAACAAATGTACTAATTAACTGCTTAAAATATATAAAGATAAAAACTCTGGCCATGTACCACTGAACTAAGGTGTAACTGTAATTAACTAAAAAATATTAACGCCTGTTTCTTTGTGAATGGGACTTCTGCATGGAAATCCATTATTTTCTACCAGAAAGGAAAGATTACAAAAATGTATTTCTCCATCATGCCTACAGCAATAGTCTTTCTATAATTAAGTATTGTCTTATAGTGAAAATCACTTTTCATCTCCATATAATAATTTGCTTTTTTAATAATTTGACTTAGTATATCAAGTTATTACCTACATTTAAGTACTAGTAAGACCCGGTAAGTATTTTGTATGTGCTAGTTCATACAGAGAAATCACACTGTAAGTTATGGGAACTTAAGCTCTAAAACACAGGCTGTATTATAAGTGTTAACTTGGTTTATTACAGCTTATAGTTTTCTTCTATACAGTAATTTGCCACATTATTTTTTAAACGCAAAACCAGGTCTGATATTGAGCAAACAGTGACTGATCTAAATAAAAGTGGGTTAATATAGGTGAAAGTAGGTCATGATTATGGCAGATTAGGAAGAAATGCTATAATAAATAAATTGTGCACAACTGATATACATTCCAACGACAAGTATTTTAAGATTTAGGAGAGCTCACCTGAACAGATGACTCCAGCAAGTCGATTACAAATTTGTTCCACCCATCCAGCTGATCTACAGTGCTTCACTGAAGACTCTGATCCACTACAGTTCACATCATCCATCCAGGCTGATCTTGGTCCAAACTGAACATTTTTAAATACAGCCTCCCCACAGCCCAGCTCTCTACACACCACTGCAGCATCTCTTATATCCCAGTTTTTACCACACACTGATCTCCATGTTCTGTTATAAAAAACCTCCACTCTCCCAGCACAGCGATGGCCACCATCCACCAACCTCACACTGTCTGTACAACAGAGAGAGAAAGAGAGAGGAAAAGATGTAGAAATCTGAAAAATCAGACTGAATCTCAAAATTAATACATAAGCCATTTAGCTCTTACCAGCACACACCAGTCCCACATCATTATCATGGGAGCAGTTGTGTTTGAGTGAAGATGATTTTGGACAGAAGTGAATCTGTGATTCGCTGCCTCTACACTGAAGCTCCTCTAAACACACCTGACCCTCCCCTCTACCAAAAGCAGCTGCTCCCAGAACCTCCACAGGAGAACCACAGCCCAGCTCTCGACACACAACCTCTGCATCCTGCTGGTCAAAGTCAGCATCACACACTGTGACCAAGCTCTCTCCATGAAGAACCTCCACTCTCCCTGAGCAGCGAGATCTGCCCACCAATCTGACTTCTACAATGTGTTTATAAGAGCAAAGAGAACATGTACGTTAATATTAACACACAGCATTGGGAGGGCTGGGAGGTTAATTTGAATAGAAGGGAATTAAATAATATGGGGCAGTGATTTTTATATTTTGCACTTTTCATTAACTGAAATACAAGGATTTAAAAAAAAAATATATATATATATATATTATTTCTTAGTTGCTAATTCTAAACCAAAGCATTCAAAACCACCTCTGTAATAATCCATTTATTAAGTGTATGAAAGTGAATTTAGGTTCAGGCTTAAACTTTTCATGTTACAAAGAAGTTTTTTTACAGGGGTGTATATAAAACAACTAACAGTTGTTTAATTAATTCAGTACATTCCAACACAGGCCTCATCACATTTGTTTACATCTCTGTGTAATATGTTTTATTTTTTTGCATCTTACCTGCACAAACAGCACCAGCGTCTTCATCATGATTACATCTCTGTCTACCCCAATCATACGACCTACAGTTCTTCAGTGAAGACTCTGATCCAGCACAGTTAGCATATTCCACCCAGATCGGTCCTGATCCTGATCCAAAGCGAGCTCTCCGTGGTGCATCTATGGCTTCCCCACAGCCCAGCTCTCTACACACCACTGCAGCATCTCTCATATCCCAGTAATCATCACAAACTGTTCCCCAATGTCCTCTATGAAGAACTTCCACTCTCCCAGCACAGCGGCTCCCACCATCCACCAACCTCACACTGTCTGTGTGGAGAAAAAAAAAAACACACTGATAATCAGAGAATAATTACACTTATACTCAAATAATAATACTCAAACAAGGCTGAAATACATTTAAACCAAATCATGGACATCAAAAGCTCCCATTTAGAGATCATAAGAAATCAGTTCACTAATGTGTACTTCTGTAGCAACACTAAAATGGGCTGACTGGATGATAGCAAAGTGTAAATCACATGAATGTAAGATCAAAAAGTAAATATATACTTTTCAATTAAATGCCACTTTATGCAACATCATTCAGCATGTCTGGTTTGGTGGGGGATCAGTGATGGTCTGGGGAGGCCTGTAGATGCCCAGGCCTCTACAGGTTAGACAACAGTACCCTGCCTGCTCTTAGGTATTGAGATGAAATCCTTGAACCCATTGTAAGACCCTACGCTGGCGCAGTGAGTCCGTGGTTTCTCACGGTGCATGACAATCCCCGGCCCGATGTGGAGAAAGTAGTTAAGTTCTTCGAGGATAAAGGAATTTATACCATTCACTGCCTTTCCAACAACATCCTAACAGAAAAAGAGGCCAGTATACATACAGTCCACAAAGTTAGTTTAAATATGCTGTATATATTATATATATATATATATATATAATATATACTTAAGTATATTATACTTACCAGATGTGACGAGAGTGACAGTGGTCAATAGAAAAATGAGTAGAACTCGGATGTCCATCTCTTGCACACACACTGCTCAACTCAGCAGCAGAACAAGCTTTACCTCTTCTCAGCCAGATAAGACTCAAGAACCTGAGAGACAGAGAGAGAGAGAGAGAGAGAGAGAGAGAGAGAGAGAGATTCCCCACAGCCGCCAATCACACTCACTATGACCTTATTAGAAAGAGGAGAGGAAATTATCAAACATTTTCAGTGACAAATCAGAAGAAGCTTTTTTTCATTTCGCCATATTTTTAAAAAGCGTCAGCACTAATTAACACAGCTCCACCTCCTTGTGTCTGTGTGTGTGTGTGTGTCTATGGGCAAAGGAAGGTACAAAGTCAGCTACCTTCTGGAGACAAACTTCAGAGAGAGTAAACACACAAAATACAGCATTAAAGCTGCACCTGCAGACAGCAGATCCAAACACATAACATCCACCATGAAGATAAGTCACAGTTTCTTTTAACTACACATACAAACAACTTTTTTGTGTTTCTCATGCTTTTACAGAGTATATAAAACTAGTTTTAATCCTGATTACAGAAACTCTGATTAAGTGTGGGAATATTGTGGGTTCCCTGTGAACTACAGCAAGGCTGGTGAGCGATGGACCAAACAAAGACGGTTTGTCTGCCCTGTTAGGCGGGTGTAGGGTATGTTTGTGGAAATGCATCTAAGGATGCACCTACTACTCTACTGATCACAGCAGTTCCAATTACAAAATAAAAGTCCTGTTCTCTGGAGTATGCACTCGTGAGCCGAACTTACCAAGTTCGTTCTGACAAAGTTCAAGAGTCCAAACTTGCTTAATCTATAATGAGAAACGGGCCGACTCTGGCGCTGCCAGGAACTTGTGAGCCCATGGGACCACAAGGGTGGTTGAGAAAACCTTTATTCTCTCTGTAATGATCTAAAACAGTATGAAATGCATTAATTAACTGAAACATGTTGCTCAGTGTGCTTTAAAAATGAAGAAAAAAAAAGAAGACACATTCTTTATAGGTGTGAAAAAAATCACACTTTATTATCATAATATAGAAAACCATAATAATGTATGCCGCACAGACATATATAGATATATTTTTGATTAAGGTGAAAAGCAAATATAATTTGCATGTTTACCATGTGTTCACAATAAATCGTACGTATTAAAATATCCAAACCTGTTGTAATGTGTGGGCTCTCTTCAGCAGGTATGATATCATCATAGACCTCGCCATAGTTTTCTGTAAAAATTAAAAAATGCATTGCAGCACAGCAGCATCAGGATGATGGCAGCAAAACACTGTTACTCAAAGACTCAAACTTTTAAAATACTAAGGGGTTTTCAATGTATTGGTACTGTCGCCCTCTGCAATCAGAACTGGTTGACAAATCAAAGTGTGTCCCTTTAAAAAAAAAAAAAAAAACTCCCACACACCAAAGGATATTAACTCACCTCAACATGCCTTTTGCAATCCTGTAGTTACCCCTGGGCAATCCTAAAATCACTATTACAAACTGTACAGTAGGCAAGACATTGTTTTTAACTTGTGCCAGACATGGATATACTGGAGTAGTCAAAGATAAATTGAATTTAGCATTAGCAATACCCGCTAACCACGCTCACTATTTTCCCGTTCAGGGGTGAGTCTTATCGGCCTGAAGCCTGATGCTAACTGCTAAAACACTTCAGAACCCTACACATATTGCATGGAACTTTTTTCTATAAAACAAAATATATATATATATATATATATATATATATATATATATATATATATGTTTTTTCTTCTGCATTAAAAATTCTAACACACATTCAGTATATGTCAACTTACCTGAGAGAAGTTCCTCATCTACGTCCTCATATCCTGAATGCTGATCTTCAGAGATAAAACTTCCTGTTAAAGGAGATCAGAACAGTCAGAATGCCAAAGTTCAATTATTTAATCAAAATCTACAGCAAAAAAATGTATTTGTAAGTCTGAAAATGAGATGAGGCTTTAAGCCCAATCCCATTTCACCCCATGGCCCTACCACTTACCCCAACCATTCTTTGAGTGTAAAGGGTGAAATCCTCCCCATAAGAATTGGGACAACACTTCATGCACCAGATACGTCATCAGAAGCACTAAGGTTCAGTAACCTAGCTAATTTTATGGCATTGTATGTCTTCAGAAAGGTTGGTGATTAAGGAACAATTGTCAATTTCTTAATTCCTGTTATGGGGAGCTTGGATTAGCTTTCATTTTATTTAATTGTTCTGTTCCGCCTTAAATGATGCAGCCTCTGCTGTCTCTTGCAGCATTTAAGGTGAAATGGGAAAGTTGGCTAACAAACCCCATCCCTTTCCTCTGCTTTTTAACAGCAGTACAGGCCTGAATTGATAGTAACAGATATGTAATTCTTCCTATTATAGTCAGTGGAGTAACACATATTATTTTGAACCTGTAAGATAAGGTAACAATGCTACAATTGATTTACTGCATGTAGTTTTTTCATTTATAGTCATTTAAACACTCAGAATTGCTATTTGATATCTGACCTTAGATCCACTTTACATACTGTGAGAAGACTGCCTTCAGTGAAACTCTCTACATATAATTTACCTCTTTTAGTATATCTGTTAGTGACACATTTATGGTTAATCTCTTCATAGACTGCCTCAAGCAGAGTCTTCCTCCTCGCCTTAGAAATCACTGAGAGAGAAAGAAAGAAACATGGAGTCAGTTCAGTAGAAGAGAAGACTGATGACAGATTGAAGGACTAATGATGATTATAGAAAGTACAGAAAGTGGATTTTAAATGATCTCTAAATCTCCCTACCTCTCCTGAGCACTCTGTTCTGATAAAACAGCACAACCAGAAGCACTAAGGCCAGGAAGAGCACAGATCCCAGAACCAGGAGAGACACTGGATAGATGTATGGAAAATTAGATGATGGATTTTTTGAAGGAGGGACTGTCTTTTTCTCTGTTAGCTGTGCTGGTACTGAAAACACAGAATAAAAACACTGTTGAACACTGCATAGTGTTGTTTAAACTAAAAAAAAAAAATCACACAAAGGAACTAATTAAAAGAGTACCTGTGGTGTAAGTTGTAGTTGTGTCAGATGAAAAAGGTAATGTGACAAATATGTCTGAAAGAAATATCATAAAAATGGTCAAGAAAAAGAGGTTACAGAAGGAGAAAGAGATTAGAGCAGCATTATTTAAGAAATGGTATTTATTGTTTTTGTGTTTATTGTCTTTGAAACAAAAGAAGTATATGGCTGATATGGTAATATTGTAGGTATTTTCAAAAATATTGTTGCATTATTGTCTGCCAATGTTACTTAGTGTATTTATCAGTGTTGTGAGCCTAAATCAGCCATAATATAAATGCTATTCTCCCTTTTACAGGTCAGAGGAGCACAATAATAATAATATTGAACCTGACTGAAATACAGAGTACACTGCTTAACATAACCATAGTTATCTTAAGAGAAGTTAATACTAGATTAAAAAACGTTCTCGCACACCTGCACAGGTGACTCCAGCACTGTGGGAGCAGCCAGTGTGGATCTTCAGGGAATGAGGACAGTCCCACAGGTGAATCTCATTCCCTCTACACTTCACTCTGTTCATCCAGATAGTTCCTCCACCAGAACCATCAACAGCTCTTCTATTAGCACTCAGCGCCGGCCCACAACCCAGCTGCCTGCAGACCACCTGAGCATCCCTGATGTCCCACAGATCAGCACATATAGACCCCCACTCAGCATTATGATACACCTCCAACCTCCCAGAACAGATTTCCTCTCCTCCTCTCAACCTAATAGGCATGTAATCTACATCACACATGAACAGACACATGAATAATATTACATTTTTATAACAAAACTACAGCAAACTGCATTAGTGTTTTTATTTAATCAGTTTTCACTCAAATCAAAGATCAACTGATGAAAAGGGAAGTTTAGAATTATTTGACAAAACAAGTTAGAATGTAGGCACGAACAAATCTGATTAATATGTATACTTATTCAAGTAGTGAATGGAGTGGTAGTCAAATATTCGTACTTGAGCACTGAAGGTTTTTTTGAAGGTTTTCAAATGCAAGCTGTTTCTTCTCTCCTAGAAATGGAGACACATGCTATAAATACTACAAAAATCAAATCAATACTACTAAACTCATTACTAAAATAATGATCTCAGCAATAACAATTGAGAGTTTCAATTGAGCGGCAAACCCCCTCATTTCACACCAACGCACAGAATTAAAAGTCAGTCTGGTTGTGATTTTCAAATAACACCAGGCATTGTAACAGGGCGCACAGGAAACTTCAAGCTGCACCAGACTGCTCTTTTTCTCTAACCCCACCGAACTATTCCAGCAATGACAAAAACAAATTTTCAGTGCGATTTTCGGACAGAACAGGCTCCTATTAGTAAATGTACACCATTATTGTAAGTCACTTTGGACAAAAGCATCTGCCAAATGTAATGTAATTCAATGTAATATATCTTATTATTTCACTCACAAATGTAATTTTTTCTGATACACTTTACACTTTTTATTAAAATGTGTTCCCAGCATGACCAGATGAGTGTAAAAAGCACAGCAAGGTGTAGCTTGTAGTCCCAAAAAATCTCAAGCAATCCTGCACACATACATTGCCATGAAGAAGTATTTGCCCCCTACAGATATACTGATTATTAATGATTTCTGATTATTAAAAAAAACTTTAACATCAGACAAAGATAACCCGAGTAAACATAAAAAAGCTCATTTTAAATGATCAGGAATAAAGGAATTTAAAGAATTTCTTGATTCTACAGGTCTGGCAGTAATCAGGCCTGGTTGAGTTAAGTGAAACTGAATACTCATCTATCCAAAAAGTGTAATTAATCACATTTTATTTTTTAGGGGGTGTTTGGATATTTTTTTCCCTTAATAAATAAAATGATTATTTAAAAATTATTTTATATTTACTCAGGTTGTATACACTCACACAGGGAAAGAGGATGAGGAAAAGTGAGGGTGATCCGGTCACCACAACACTTTCTTTCAACACAACTCTCCTCGTTTTACTCATGCTCATCTACTACAAAGAAAAACAACATACCGGAGCAGGTAATGTGAGTCACCTCACTGCTTCTATCACAATTGTTCTGACTCCAGGATGAAGATGGACAGTGAAACAGAGTAGAGTCATGTTTCCTACATTTTACATCATCCAGCCAGTTAGGAGCTGATTCCACTCGTGCTTTGGTAGCTCTCTCAGTCTTAAATCTTCCACAGTTCAGCTCCCGACAGATGAGACCCATTGTTTCTACATCCATCCCATTGTTACACACATTCCCCCCAGGGTCCATTATAGAACACCTCCAGATTCCCCTCACAGCCCTCAGTCAGTCTGATCTCTTTATACTCTGATGAGAGAAAATGCTTTATGTTAGACCCTGGAGTTTTCATGTAGTTTAAAACAAACTTAATGAATCTACACTATTAGTTAAAAGTTTTAGAACACCCCCATTTTTTTGCCATTTTTTTAAGCTCTCCAGCCCAGTTAATAACCTGAAATGGTACAAAATCCAGTGTGCTCAAATGGTACAAAAGTTAGCAGTGCCAGGGCCTTTAAACAGAAAAGGATCCCAAAAAAGTGTATATTGTATATAAAAAAAAAAAAAAAAAAAAAAACTGAATATATTTGTTTTAAAGAAAGCTTTGGAAATTGGTGCAAAAATAAGAATAAATTAAGTCTTAGTCTGTAGTAAAGTTAGAAGAGAATGTGTTACTGCACTCTACTGCTGACTTTGAAGTAAACTGCACTTTTATCATAATACCTAAAAAAGACACCAAAATACAGATCAATTTGAAACAATTTAGTTTGCCCTTTAGATACATTCTGACACATTCAAAAAAAACAAGAAAAAAAAAAGGTACAGGAAGAGGTCTGGCTGACCCACATGGCAACAACTTTAGATTGGTTTAACAAGTCTTATTTTAACAGTTTAACTAAGTCTCACTTTCAGCACTGAAGAGAAAATTTAGAGGTCTGACAGGTGAAGTGTTGTAAGAACACCAGCAATCAGCACACTGTACCTGAGCAGACGACTCCTACATCATCCTTGTGTCCACATTCATCCTCTCCACACAGCTGATATCTGCAGTTCCACAGAGACGCCTCGTTCCCCTCACACTCCACCTTCAGCCATATGGGTCCAGTTCCAGATCCAAACCGGGCTGGTACTGGTACTGGAGCACTGAGGGCGACTCCACACTGCAGCTGTCTGCAGACCACCTGCGCATCCTCAATATCCCACAATTCATCACTCACTGTCCCCCATGATCCACTGTGGAAAACCTCCAGCCTTCCAGCACAGTCTCCCCCAGAACCAACCAGCCTGATGAAGCTGTAGCCTAAAATTAAGAGAAACCAGTTCAAAGTATGATTTCTTAGTTCACCCGTAGTCACATGATGATTGGTTCATTTCAGATTCATAATAATTATAATAACCCTTACAATAAAACAAAATAAAACAATTTCCCCCTAACAACAGGCATTATTCACTACAACTCCAAATAATTTGAATTAAATGTACCAGAGCAGGTGATGTAGAGCTGTTCCGTGGAGCTGCAGTTAACTGCTTGTGAGCTGCTGCAGTTCCTCAGATGAGCTTCACTCCCAGAGCAGTTGAAACCCGTCACACACATGTAGCTGTGTTCAGGACTGGATGAAGAGGAGCTGGAGGTGTTGAGTACAGAACCACAGCCCAGCTGTCTGCAGACCACAGAGGCCTCAGACTCACTCCAGGAGTCCAGCAGAACTCTCCTCCAGTCCTGCCTGAAGAAAACCTCTACCTCCCCCTCACACTCCATCCCTCCAGTCAATCTCACTACACCCTCATGAGACGCCAGAGAAGAACCTGAAAGTACCACAAATATATTTTAGATTTTACAGGCTTAATAAGATTGTTTTTACAGCACTTGAAATAAATCAGATTTAGAAATTAAACACATTGTTTTTTTACAGGTATTGCTGCATTAGCTGAGCTATATATGGAGCAAAATTAGAAATTGATTTTCAGAAATCAAAATTGTCTATGGAAATGTATATACATGTTCAAAACTGAGATACATTAGTAAATTAATTGAAGTGAAGTAAAAAAATATATATATATATAAGAACATTATAAGGGCACTTCCTCCTAAAATCACTTTACAGCCCATTGATAAGAATGTTTAAGATTCTTAAAAGCTCACCACTGCAGATGAGTCCAACATCCTGTTTATGAGAGCATGCAGTTCGACTCCATGATGAAATGGGACACTTTAACAGGTGTGTTTCGTTCCCCTGACAATCAAACACATCCGCCCAGATCCGGCCACTCCCCTCCCCAAACCAGTCTGACCCCAACACAGCCACAGCACTCCCACACTTCAGCTGAGCACAGAGGACACTGGAAGCTCTCATATCCCAGCTTACATCACACACTGTACCCCACTCACTGAGGTACTGGAGCTCCACTCGACCAGAACAGGAGTCTGAGCCGTTCATCAGCCGAGCCTGAGTATGACCTGAATTTACAACCAAGAGACTCGTAAAAGAGCAAGTTCTCTCCTATACTGTATATTATATAAAGAAATGTTAGACGATAATATCACATATTATACTGTACCAGAACATACAAGTCCCACATCATTACCATGAGAGCAGTTGTATTTGTGTGAAGAGGTTATTGGACAGAGAGTAATCTCAGATTCATCTCCTCTACACTGAAGCTCCTCTGACCACACCTGACCCTTCCCTTTACCAAAAGCAGCTGCTCCCAGAACCTCCACAGGAGAACCACAGCCCAGCTCTCGACACACAACCTCTGCATCCTGCTGGTCAAAGTCAGCATCACACACTGTGAACCAAGACGCTCCATGAAAAACCTCCACTCTCCCAGAGCAAACATGAGGACCATCAGCAAGTCTGGATGTCCTGTGATCTGTGTGTAATGCAAAAATGTTAAATCTCTCTCTCTCTCACAATCAGATTAAATAAAGACTTGTATAATAGACAAATGCTAAACAAAACAGAAGGCTAGTAATGAGATGAAAAAATACTAGAGTTGTCAAATTAACATGTTCACTTCATTAATGAATAAAAAAAATGAACACAAATAACAAAAATACTGCTCATTAATTACCCTACTTTGTGCCCTCTGACCTCCGACGCTAGATCCCAGTTCACAGATCATATCAAACCACATAATCTATCCAATTCATCCATGTTAATAATACAGATTAATTTAGCTAGGAAAACAGTTGGCATCGCCAAATAGCCATAGTGGCTAATCCGCCATTTTGAAAATCATAACAAAAGATTTATTTTTTTTTTATTCTGACTTTTTTTTTTGGTCAAAATATAATTAAATATCTAAATTCTGTCCATATTTGATATCTTAATTCTGTCCATATTTGCATATTATTTTTAATCATTTTAAGCAGGGCTGGTATATTTTATTATTACACAGCAAAGAATTTAAGCTGTTATTGTAATAATAAATGTAAAAATGTTAACTATTTTAGAGTAGCCTAGAATATCTGGCATGTGTGACCTTCATTTATATTTTTTGTAATTTGCATACGAATAAAGGAGCATCAATTTATAACATTTTTTTTAAGATATGTACAGTATTTACAGCATCTTTACTGACTGATTTTTTTTAAGCGAAACAGCAGAGTGGTATAGAATACCATAGTCTGGCAATCTCAGTGTGTGATAATGTACACATCAGGAAGTTGTTCAGTTGAGCTGTACACATTTATATCAAAACGATAACACATCGACTAAAATTAATATATTGTGATATAAGTTTTGTCATATCGTCCAGCACTAAATTGTTAAGCTGGAAATGGCACTATGTTTCTAATTACAGTGTGTTGACTGGTTTTGTTTTGGCACATAAAGTGTTTGAGAAGTTGTCTGGAAGTGGAAAGGACTAATGCATTTTGTTTCATTCAGGTTATAATTTTGAAAACAAATGTTGTGCTCTAGCAAATCAGTACTGCAGACCCTTTTTTATTAAATTAAATCAAACAAAATGAAACTGACTAGACAATATCTTGGGTTAATATTTTCAGCAATAAAATAAAAGTCAAAGCAAATGTTAAAAAAAACATCACTGCTTCTCACATTAGCTGTAACTGTCAGAATTTACTATGTAATAGAATATTTAATACGGAATAGGTATACAAAACAGTGACATTCCATCATATGATCTCTGATTTGATTTTGTCTATGATGTGTCGAAACATTCTCAGAAAGTTCACAAATGTAATACATGTAATACGTACGTATTACAGTTTTTGTCTAATTAAAACATACCTGAACAGGTAAGCTCAATATCCATATTATGATTACAGCTGTGTTCACCCCACCCTAATGATCCACAGTGTTTCAGTGTAGACTCTGATCCAGTACACTTCACATGACTCATCCAGATCGGTGCAGATCCTGGAACAGCTGCATCAGTCCTAAACGGCTCTCCACAGCCCAACTCTTTACACATGACAAAACCCGCTATGAAATTTGCACCAGCACCACAAATTGTTCCCCACTGTCCTCTGTGAAAAACCTCTGCTCTTCCAGCACAGCGACTGCCACCATCCGCCAACCTCACACTGTCTGTGTAAGAGAAAATAAGAACAAGAAAAATTTACCGAATTATGAACTAGTAAGAGTAAAAATGGGAAACATTTTTTTGAAAAACACTTACCTGCACACACCAGTCCCACATCATTATCATGGGAGCAGTTGTGTTTGAGTGAAGATGATTTTGGACAGAAGTGAATCTGTGATTCGTTTCCTCTACACTGAAGCTCCTCTGACCACACCGGACCCTCCCCTCTAACAAAAGCAGCTGCTCCCAGAATCTCCACAGGAGAACCACAGCCCAGCTCCCGACACACAACCTCTGCATCCTGCTGGTTAAAGTCAGCATCACACACTGTGAACCAGCTCTCACCATGAAGAACCTCCACTCTTCCAGAGCAGCGAGAGCCATTAACCAGCAGGACTCCTAAAAATTACCATGAAAAAAAGAAAGCTTATTTATCAGTAATGATAAATGATTAAGCATGATGATGCTAAATATTGCACAATGAATGATTCATAAATGCATTGGAAAAAACTAAAGAGAGTATAAGGATTCAAAATAAGTTCAGTAAAGCTATGAATTACATTAAACAAATTAATATGGATCAGCAAAATTATGAAATCAGTAAAAAAAAATCAGTAAATTAATTGTTGGTTGAGAATTCCAGTGTACAGCACAGTTTGGTGATTGCTCAGTTTAAACATACCAATTTACCTTGGCAATCAACAAGGATTTAGGGTGGGTTAAAAAGAAAAATCATATGTGCTGTACACTTTGCCTACATGGCAGATAATGTACAGTCCCTGTTTACAGTGTTTTACCTGAACAGATAACTCCAGCATAGGACACCCCTAATCAAAATGTATATTATTGTGACTACAGAAGGAAATAAAAATGACCTAATGTTTAGAACACATAACATTGAAGTGGACACGTCTATTTAGCATTTTTAATATTTTTTCCCTTTACAGTTTCAAAATAACAAAAATAAAAAAGATACACATAGACTTTTAATTTGTTGGCAATCCTGTGAGCAGTTATTTTCCAGACACTATATGACCTCCACCAGTCTTGTTACCTGCTTAATGGACTGGAGGAACAGAACAGTAGACACATACTTAATTCACCATTCTTGCTTTTAAACTATGTGCTGCCAGTACAAGTATTCTAAGTCTGTTCCACTCCAACCCAGAATATTACATGTGATTCACATGGATACATGTTGCTGTAGCCATTTTGTATAATGTGTTACTGCAGCTCCAAAAATCCACAAATTATCTCCAAAACAACAGTCTCTTGTGTCTGTTAGACTAGAGAAACTCATTACATTTGTCCAAAGTCTATTGTGTTTATAATTAGTGCTATCCACCAGGAAGTTTCTGCTAGCTGTGTTTTTAATGTTTTTAAACTCACACTGCAAGGTATTCTAGACAAACACAGATCCCCTACACTTTATTACACTATTATCCACTAAAAAACAAATGCCAGAACAGTAATGCTGCACAAACATAACACCCTCACCCCAAACAAACAGTATAATAAGTCACAAATGTTTAATTTCACCAGGTCTTAATGGCAAACAGGTAATGGAGCACAGGGCTGAGCTACTGAGACAGAGGGCTGTCTAAGTAGGAATAGATGAAGTCACAGGCTCATTGTGCTGAATGCAGTTCTTACCTGCACACACCAGTCCCACATCATTATCATGGGAGCAGTTGTGTTCGAGTGAAGATGATTTTGGACAGAAGTGAGTCTGAGATTTGTTTCCTCTACACTGAAGCACCTCTGACCACACCTGACCCTCCCCTCTACCAAACGCAGCTGCTCCCAGAACCTTCACAGGAGAACCACAGCCCAGCTCTCGACACACAACCTCTGCACCCTGCTGGTCAAAGTCAGCATCACACACTGTGACCCAGCTCTCTCCATGAAGAACCTCCACTCTCTCAGAGCAGCGAGAACCTAAAACCAGCCTGGCTCCTAAAATATCACAAGAGCATAAACAATGAGATAACAACAGGATTTAATAAATGAAAGTCAGACAGCACAGACACACAATGTAACTATTCAATACAGTGCACATATTATATGAACATAGTGTAGCTTGCCTGAACAGATGACTCCAGAATTGTGGGTTTCATTGCAGTCATGTTTACCCCATACTGGTGATCTACAGTTCTTCAGTCTAGACTCTGATCTATGGAGTGAATTTTGTGCCAAAAGTTTTACACAAAAAAATAAATCCGCAATCAAAATGTTAGGAATCAAAAGCAAAAATTGTATGTTACAAATTCAAAAGAGAAAAAATATAAAGCAAATATATATTTTTAAATATACTTGGTTATTTTATTATCCTTTGCAGTTATTTGAAAATTATTTCAGTTTGGTCTTTGCTTTTATTTTTGTGTTTTTGTGAATTTTCTGTGGATTTTTTTGGATTTTTCTGTTAAAGACTTTTGCTTCTGGAATCCCTCTTTTGCTTCTGCTTCAGTTTTTTGCTTCTGAGTTTTGGCACAGTTTTCACGGGTGGGCGGGGCTTAGAAGAAGGGGTTCCCCTTGAATCTCCATTGGTCAGCTGGTTGTGGACTGGCGGGTTCCCTGAACCCTCGTCTGAGACTGACCACGCCCCCAAACACCCGCCAGCTTCAAGCGTCCTTCCAAACACGGAGTGAACAGCAGCTTCCAGCAAACAGCAACAGCAGCAGATACTTTTGCAATTAAATATTATACAAACGTTATGTTTAATGTTATATTATGTTATATTATTCTCTGTTTCACTCCATTTAAAAGCTCACATTAGCAAGATGTGCTAAATATTCACACGCAAATTATGATAGTTAATGAGCAAGTGAGTTAGCTAATTACCTAATCAGTGAACTAGTCAGTTATCTTAGTCAATGAGCTAGTGAGTTAGCTAGTTACCTAATCAGTGAACTAGTCAGTTATCTTAGTCAATGAGCTAGTGAGTTAGCTAGTTACCTACTCAGTGAGCTAGTGAGCAACCTAGCCAGCAAACTAGTGAGTTATCTAGCCAGTGAACTAGTTAGTTACCTACTCAGTGAGCTAGTGAATTACTTAGTCAGTGAACTAGTGAGTTACCTACTCAGTGAGCTAATGAGTTAGCAGGTTACTTACTCAGTGAGCAAGTGAGTTACCTAGTCAGTGAACCAGTGAGTTACATAGTAAGTGTGCTACTGAGTTAGCTACTTACCTACTCAATGAGCTAATGAATTAGAATGCTACCTAGTCAGTGAACTAGTGAGTTACATAGTCAGAGAACTAGTGAGTTAGCTAGTCAGTGAACTAGTGGGTTAGCTATTCAGTGAACTAGTGAGTTACCTAGTCAGAGAACTAGTGAGTAAGCTAGTCAGTGAACTAGTGAGTTACCTAGTCAGTGAACTAGTGAGTTACCTACTCAGTGAGCTAGTGAGTTACCTAGTCATTGAGCTAGTGAGTTAGGTAGTTACCTACTTTCAGCATGAATATTTAGCAATCTCGCTAATGTGACTTGTGAACATAACGTTTGTATAATATTTAATGGTAAAAGTATCTGCTGCTGTTGCTGTTTGCTGGAAGCTGCTGTTCACTCCGTGTTTGGAAGGACGCTTGAAGCTGGCGGGTGTTTGGGGGCGTGGTCAGTCTCAGACGAGGGTTCAGGGAACCCGCCAGTCCAGAACCAGCTGACCAATGGAGATTCAAGGAGAACCCCTTCTTCTAAGCCCCGCCCACCCGTGAAAACTGTGCCAAAACTCAGAAGCAAAAAACTGAAGCAGAAGCAAAAGAGGGATTCCAGAAGCAAAAGTCTTTAACAGAAAAATCCAAAAAATCCACAGAAAATTCACAAAAACACAAAAATAAAAGCAAAGACCAAACTGAAATAATTTTCAAATAACTGCAAAGGATAATAAAATAACCAAGTATATTTAAAAATATATATTTGCTATATATTTTTTCTCTTTTGAATTTGTAACATATAATTTTTGCGTTTGATTCCTAACATTTTGATTGCGGATTTTATTTTTTTGTGTAAAACTTTTGGCACAAAATTCACTCCATACTGATCCACTACAGTCCACATCATCCATCCAGATTGGTCCTGATCCTGATCCAAAATGAGATTTGCCCAGTGCATCTACAGCTTCTCCACAGCCCAGCTCTCTACACACCACTGCAGCATCACTCATATCCCAGTCATCACCACACACTGTTCCCCACTGCCCTCTATGAAGAACCTCCACTCTCCCAGCACAGCGACTGCCACCATCCACCAACCTCACACTGCCTGTACAACAGACAAGGAATAAAGAAAGAAAGAAGCGAATAAAAAAAAGAAATAATAATAGGTATATGCTTCTTCAGCGTCGCAAGGTTATTTAACATAATTCTTAACAGATTTCGCTAATTCAAACAGCCCGAAAATGTTTTAAATAGCTCAATTTTAACGCTCTAATTACTAAAAAATGGCTCGGGTTCAGAAGGACAGTTTATGGCTCAGGTCGGGTCTGGCTCAAGCAGAAAGTGCATGGATTTGGGCCGGGTCGGGCTGGATTTTTGGGCCCGATCTAAGCTCTACCGCTCCACACACTGCAGGCGTTTTGCACTGCGGTCAAGCCAGCCCCCACTTCAAAACGCTTGGTCAAACTAGCCCCCACGCTGTTTCTTAGAGCGCGCATACACTGAACATTGCGGCAAGCGTGAGAAGGAACACATTTCAAAATAAAAGTCCCCCCCTTAATATCACGACATTATGCTGTGGAGTGGTATTAAAAGGAATCCACATAATATCACATGTTATGTCTGATATCACATGTCAATTTCATGTAGTCCTGGTAGTACACAAAATAAAAGCCCTGTAAATTATAACAATTATGTTAATTAAATAATACTAATACTAATAATAATAATACTAACAATACTACTACTAATAATAATAATACTTGTATGTGTCACTCACTTAATAGCAGGGCATTATAATGTGTCATTTCAAAATAAAGGCCATTTAAATTGTAACATTTATGTAATTTTACACAATGTTTAGACTGTTATTAAAAGAAATCTGTCTGATATCACAGCTCAATTTCATATAGTCCTGATAGTACACTCCTTGTATGTTTCACTCACTTAATATCAGAAGATTTTGATGTGTCATTTCAAAATAAAGGCCCTTTAAATTATAACATTTATGTAATTTTACACAATATTTAGACTGTTCTTAAAATAAATCTGTCTGATATCACAGTTCAATTTCATATAGTCCTGATAGTACACTACTTGTATGTGTCACTCACTTAATAACAGAACATTTTGATGTGTCATTTCAAAATAAAGGCCCTTTAAATTGTAACATTTATGTAATTTTACACAATATTTAGACTGTTATTAAAAGAAATCTGTCTGATATCACAGTTCAATTTTATATAGTCCTGATAGTACACTACTTGTATGTTTAACTCAATTACTATCAGAACATTTTGATGTGTCATTTTAAAATAAAAGCCCTTTAAATTGTAACATTTATGTAATTTTACACAATGTTTAGACTGTTATTAAAAGAAATCTGTCTGATATCACAGTTCAATTCCATATAGTCCTGATAGAACACTACTTGTATGTTTCACTCACTTAAAATCAGAACATTTTGATGTGTCATTTCAAAATAAGGGCCATTTAAATTGTAACATTTATGTAATTTTACACAATGTTTAGACTGTTATTAAAAGAAATCTGTCTGATATCACAGTTCAATTTCATATAGTCCTGATAGTACACTACTTATATGTTTCACTCACTTAAAATCAGAACATTTTGATGTGTCATTTCAAAATAAGGGCCATTTAAATTGTAACATTTATGTAATTTTACACAATGTTTAGACTGTTATTAAAAGAAATTTGTCTGATATCACAGGTCAATTTCAGATAGTCCTGATAGTACACTACTTGTATGTTTCACTCAATTACTATCAGAACATTTTGATGTGTCATTTTTAAATAAAGGCCCTTTAAATTATAACATTTATGTAATTTTACACAATATTTAGACTGTTCTTAAAATAAATCTGTCTGATATCACAGTTCAATTTCATATAGTCCTGATAGTACACTACTTGTATGTGTCACTCACTTAATAACAGAACATTTTGATGTGTCATTTCAAAATAAAGGCCCTTTAAATTGTAACATTTATGTAATTTTATACAATGTTTAGACTGTTATTAAAAGAAGTCTGTCTGATATCACAGTTCAATTTCATATAGTCCTGATAGTACACTACTTGTATGTTTCACTCAATTACTATCAGAACATTTTGATGTGTCATCTTAAAATAAAAGCCCTTTAAATTGTAACATTTATGTAATTTTACACAATGTTTAGACTGTTATTAAAAGAAATCTGTCTGATATCACAGTTCAATTTCATATAGTCCTGATAGTACACTACTTGTATGTTTCACTCACTTAAAATCAGAACATTTTGATGTGTCATTTCAAAACAAAGGCCCTTTAAATTATAACAATATTTTATTTCAACACAATGTTTAGACTGTTATTAAAAGAAATCTGTCTGATATCACAGGTCAATATCATATAGTCCTGATAGTACACTACTTGTATGTGTCACTCACTTAATAACATAACATTTTGATGTGTCATTTCAAAATAAAGGCCTTTTAAATTATAACAATATTTTTATTTTAACACAAGTTTTGACTGTTATTAAAATGAATCTGTGTGATATCACAGGTCAATTTCATATTTCATTTCATAATTTAAAGGGCCTTTATTTTGAAATGACATATCAAAATGTTCTGATATTAAGTGAGTGAAACATACAAGTAGTGTACTATCAGGACTATATGAAATTGAACTGTGATATCAGACAGATTTCTTTTAATAACAGTCTAAACATTGTGTAAAATTACATAAATGTTACAATTTAAAGGGCCTTTATTTTGAAATGACACATCAAAATGTTCTGTTATTAAGTGAGTGACACATTCAAGTAGTGTACTATCAGGACTATATGAAATTGAACTGTGATATCAGACAGATTTATTTTAAGAACAGTCTAAATATTGTGTAAAATTACATAAATGTTATAATTTAAAGGGCCTTTATTTTGAAATGACACATCAAAATGTTCTGATATTAAGTGAGTGAAACATACAAGTAGTGTACTATCAGGACTATATGAAATTGAACTGTGATATCAGACAGATTTCTTTTAATAACAGTCTAAACATTGTGTAAAATTACATAAATGTTACAATTTAAATGGCCCTTATTTTGAAATGACACATCAAAATGTTCTGATTTTAAGTGAGTGAAACATACAAGTAGTGTACTATCAGGACTATATGAAATTGAACTGTGATATCAGACAGATTTCTTTTAATAACAGTCTAAACATTGTGTAAAATTACATATGTTACAATTTAAAGGGCTTTTATTTTAAAATGACACATCAAAATGTTCTGATAGTAATTGAGTGAAACATACAAGTAGTGTACTATCAGGACTATATGAAATTGAACTGTGATATCAGACAGATTTCTTTTAATAACAGTCTAAACATTGTGTAAAATTACATAAATGTTACAATTTAAAGGGCCTTTATTTTGAAATGACACATCAAAATGTTCTGTTATTAAGTGAGTGACACATACAAGTAGTGTACTATCAGGACTATATGAAATTGAACTGTGATATCAGACAGATTTATTTTAAGAACAGTCTAAATATTGTGTAAAATTACATAAATGTTATAATTTAAAGGGCCTTTATTTTGAAATGACATATCAAAATCTTCTGATATTAAGTGAGTGAAACATACAAGTAGTGTACTATCAGGACTATATGAAATTGACCCGTGATATCAGACAGATTTATTTTAATAACAGTCTAAACATTGTGTAAAATTACATAAATGTTACAATTTAAATGGCCCTTATTTTGAAATGACACATCAAAATGTTCTGATTTTAAGTGAGTGAAACATACAAGTGGTGTACTATCAGGGCTATATAAAATTGAGCTGTGATATCAGACAGATTCCTTTTAATAACAGTCTAAACATTGTGTAAAATTACATAAATGTTAAAATTTAAAGGGCCTTTATTTTGAAATGACACATTATAATGCCCTGCTATTAAGTGAGTGACACATACAAGTATTATTATTAGTAGTAGTAGTATTGTTAGTATTATTATTATTAGTATTATTATTATTTAATTAACATAATTGTTATAATTTACAGGGCTTTTATTTTGTGTACTACCAGGACTACATGAAATTGACATGTGATATCAGACATAACATGTGATATTATGTGGATTCCTTTTAATACCACTCCACAGCATAATGTCGTGATATTAAGGGGGGGACTTTTATTTTGAAATGTGTTCCTTCTCACACTTCTTAACACTTTATTACTAAATTATTTCATTTTAAAACGACTTTATGGTGTGTCCAGATTTTTGACTTGTACTCTATAATTTATATATTTTTTTATATTAAGGTGTGTGTTGCTGTTTTATAACTATAATATTCAACAATATGACTTTATATATTAAAAAACACAGCTCCACTGTTAAATAGATAATCCAATCCGATCAGAATCGATTCAGAAAGATTCGGAACCTTCAGGAAAGTTCCGTGTCCTTTAAAGACGCGCGCTGCGTCAGGGAGGGGCGGTACTCCGCGGGACGGTGCGGGCTGCGGGAGCTGCAGGTGCGGTTATCTCTAATCACCAGTATCGGAAACTGATCGATCAGATCCACCGATCAGCAGCAGAGAGATCTCCAACAGCGCGTGAATGAGAAGAACCCAGAATGACCCTGAATCAGAACCATTCCGAGTCCGGGGGAGTCATCATCAACAACAGCGAGAGGTACCGGTGTTCTGTCTGATTCTGCTACCTTGTTAAACCGTGTTCCCCTAGTGTATATTTACCTGTAAAAATACAAGAGAAGCACCATATTACAGCATGTTAAAAGCAGGAGTCCCAGTAGATGTAGTTACTATATTTGAAAAGCATAAATTACTGTGTCGTGGTAAAGTTCACTACTAACGTGTTTTTGTTTGTTTATAATTATATTAATACCATAATACAATAATAATTATTGCATTCAAATTTTATAATTTCCATTTACGCTTTTGTGCAATAACAGTGAGTCCAGGTTGTTTAATGCATTGAAAAACACGAGAAATAATCTAAAAGTATAGGTCAGCGCATGCGCAGTGCCTTTAGGAAGCACGTATCGACGGGTAGAATACCTCGACAAAACACCGGCCTTCGCGCTCACTCACAGCTCTCCTCTCCACCTTAAACACCAGCAGCCTCCGCGCGCTCACTCACAACTCTCCGTTCCACCAGCAGCCTCCGCGCGCTCACTCACAACTCTCCGTTCCACCTTAAACACCAGCAGCCTCCGCGCGCTCACTCACAACTCTCCGTTCCATCTTAAACACCGGCCTCCGCGCGCTCACTCACAGCACTCCGCACTCCTCCACAAATGACTTCGCTGTGAGGGGCTGGTATGATCAGCTGCACCGTTTAAGGTGGAACGGAGAGTTCGAAGATGATTATATTTAATCGTTGGTGTGACGGAGGATATTTGACACAGATTAAAAGCTCCAGTAAATGTTTACCTTCCGTCTGCACATCAACATTTATTAAAACAAACTTATTTAAACACTTTAAATAAACAAACAGCTAAAAAACGAGAGTAGATAGGCAGTGTCCACACAGCTACAGTTACCTGAGCTAAATAAAGATAATTCTAGGCCCTGTATAGACAATGCGTTCCATTAATTTAAACTTTTAGTTCTATTAATTTTGTTTTGTTCTATATATATATATATATATATATATATATATATATATATATATATATATATATATATATATATATATATATATATACTGCAAATAGAAAAAATGTGTTTATATATAACTTACTGCAAATAGAAAAAAATGTGTGTATGTATTTCTGTATATAAACTTCATTTCTACCTTTTCAAGATACATTCTGATAAATCATGTCATGTAGGATGAAACAGCCAAAATTTGAGTTAATTCTGTTAACAATATGAACAAAAACGCCACAAAACCAAATCGCTGTAAGTAATGTATAATAACATATCTCTATTAAAACATTTTCTATTGTGATATATAAATATTTATTTACCACATCAGTCATATGCAAAATTAAAAAGCCTGTTAGCAGTATGTGAAACACTGGTATTAGAATAAATACAAATAACATTCAGACAAACAGAAAGAGAGAGATGCCCATTCCCATCTTCACTGGGTCACAGAGTCACTAAGCTTCTTAAGTCTTCAGTGATGTAAGACTGTAAGACTGTGGACATTTACACAGTTCTTTGTGACTTTGTAGGTCTAATTTTAGATTTGCTCAGTGTGTTTTATCTTCTTGTCTTCATTTATTAAGTGTAAATCTGCTCTGTTGTGTAAAACAATCTCGCTCTACCAGCAGAGTAAAACACCACTGTTCTCCTTCACAGTGTTCTGATGTCCTATGAAAACGTGGAGCTGTCGTTCAGTGATGCTGATCGTTTACCAGAGCTGTTCAAGAAGAGCAAGAAGGGGAGCATCTATCTCACTCCGTACAGGGTGAGTCTGAAAAGAGATAAAAGATATTCTTTAACTAATCAGATGTCAGTTACCAGAGAACACTGAGACAAAGTCCAGTACCCGGTTGCATAAACACCATACGATTTTCACTTAAGTATAAAAAAATGGACAAAAGGGAATTACTTAAGTGTGTTACACAAAAACCCTCAGATATTTAATTAACTAGGAGTAAATAGATTTACTGCAGTGACTAATGTTTTACTGTGGTAAGTTCCACTTTAATCACAACAATGACTTATCAGCGATAATGAATGTTAACTTTGTGATTTTGGTGCTTTTAAAACCTCTTCAATGAATTATTCAACACCCCCCCCCCCCCGCTCACTCTTTCAGACGTGAACATGAAAACAATGATTTTTGCAATTGAGTTTACGCGTATATTATTCACATTTCTCATGGCTTGGGGTTGCTTTGCTACAGAGGATGGTCTGGCAAGCTTATCATAGGTGAATATGAATTATTTATTGTATCAGAGGTGGTTTGAAGAAAAATGTAAGACCATCCACACAAACTGTAGATAAAGCATCACATCGCTGAAAGAATTCTGCATAGAGGAGTGGGAGTCTGAATAGGTCTGTCCTGGGTAAATAAATTAGGTGAAAGTGTTTGCAGTCAGTAGTCTAATTATAATATTTTATTTTATTCCTTTAAATAGCTTCTCCAGAGCCTTTACAAAAGTTGTGCGGTCTGTTCTTCTATCAGGTAATCTTCGTGACAAAGGGGAAGGATGCTCTTCAGTCCTTCATGATGCCATTCTATCTAATGAAGGGCTGTGAAGTCAAACAGCCTGTTCTTGGAGCCAACTACATAAAGGGTGCGGTGAACGCTGAACCAGGGGGTAAGAACTTACTAAATCTGATTGGAGCATTAAGGTCATCAATAAGCTCTTCAGTGAATTGGATCAGCTTAAACTGGGGAGAAAATTGGTAAAAATGGAAAAAAATTAAATAGTGATGTCAGCTGATGTAGTCCTAGAGTTTAAGAAAACAACATTTACATGTTTCAGTAAAATGTAAAATGCAGTTGTGAATTCAGAATATGTCATTTGTAATTTTTCTTTTTGCCATTGCTTACTTAGTAGAATTGTTGGAGCACACATTTATAAGGCCATTATTAAAATGTTTGTGTGTTATTTTGAGCCATGTGCTGTACAAAAAAAAAAAATTATCCCTAAAGGGGTCTATGCCCCCTGCTTTCTCCTATAATAAAAAAGAAATAGATTGAAGATGATATATCAGTATATCTGAATGCTGTCTTCTTTTTTCCGTAGGTGGTTGGGAGGGATCTGCCACCTTCAAACTCATCTTTATCGCTGGAGGAGCTATCGAGTTTGGGCAGTATATGATGCAGGTGGCAGCTCAGGGTAAATGATTCTTGCTCTACACATAATTTGATAGGTTCTTGCCTGTCTGGGCATTAATTCTGTAGCAATATACTGTAACTCACAAAAGTGAGTACATCCCTCAATTTTTTGTAAATATTTTATTATATCTTTTCATGGGAAACACTGAAGATATGATACAGTGATACAATTTAAGAACACATCTAAGAGAAAATGGCGAAATTGTGCCCAATTAGCCATTTTCAGGTGTGAATGGGGAGCAGGTGAGTTAAATTTGGTGTTTTGGATACAATTCAGTCATACTGACCACTGGATATTCAACATGGCACCTCATGGCAAAGAACTCTCTGAGGATGTGAGAAACGGAAATGTTGCTCTATATAAAGATGGAGCCTAGGCTACAAGAAGTTTACTAACACCCTGAAACTGAGATACAGCCTGATGGTCAAGGTCATACATCAGTTTTCCAGGTCAGGTTCCTAACAGAAATGGCCTTCCTAAAGAAGTTGAGTGTTCAGCGTAATACCCAGAGGCTGGCTTTACATACAGACGAATGAGAGCTGCTAGCTTTGCTGCAGAGGTTGAAGAAGTGGGAGGTCAGCCTGGAGTGTTCATCTGTTACTATCTGGGTTTACTGCATTCAAGCAGAGCACCATTATCTTTCAGTGTGGTGGTGATATTCTTTACATTGATATTAAAAGAAATTAAGAAATAAAAATATACCTACACACATTTATACATTTTATGCAGTTTAAATGTCAGCTTGCATGTGACTGTCTTTATGTACACTCTTTTCCATATTTTAACATCTTAATATTTAATTGAATAGTCAGATTTCCATTACTACCTCAAACAGTTTGTATTGTTATTGTATTTATGTAGTGGGATGTAAGCGTGAGTAGTAATTCACTTTAGTTAGAAAAGTCTAATCCTAATCCTGTCGAGAATCGCCACATATAGATAAACACAGCGACACATTTGATTGTTGATTTTCTCAGCCTCCAGAGGGCAGCCTGTGATTGGAAATGTTGGGAATATGGGCTGTTCGTACATGGCTAACGGTGCGTACTCATACGCTCCTCCCCCTCCAGCCAACGGCATCTACTCCACCGGACCAGCACCGCCTGGCTACGCCTATCCTGGGCCTCCACCCCCTGGTAATGATTTATAGAAATGTTGAATAGTGTATAAATTCCTTTTCTATTGATTTTCATTGAGAAAATAAAGATGCTGTTTTTTGGGATAGTGACAATATGCATAAAAAATTATAATTGATAATATTATAGTTGTCCAATATATTATATAATATAGTTTCTGGATTGCAGTGTAAGGGTGTGGTATGTTTTATGGTCAGCAGGCAGGGATACAGTAAAAGATTCATGGGTTTGTTTTATTGTTAAATTGACCAATAATAATCATTATTTATATTATTTTTACTTCTACTTTTATTTTTTGTTGCTTGTCTTCAGGTGCATTCTACCCCAGTCCTCCTGGTTTTGATGGTCCTGCTGCGTACATGCCTCCGCCCCCTTATTCTGCTTCAGTTGGCCAAGCCCCCTTAGACCCAGACCTTCCCCGGACCCCTGCAGGTCAGAACCACAGAGTTCAACATCTCACAGGAACAGGACTGATCCACCAAGACTAACCTTCATTCAGCTAATTAACTGGATCAAATCAATTAAAGCATTTATTTGTCAAATACATAGTCTGTTTATACTCAGTACAACTGGCAAGAAATGGCTGATCACACAAGACGAATAAAAGAGGGACTGGAATTCTTAATGAATTATCCCTGTATTTCTCAACAGACAACCACACATACATTTTAAATACACTCATATTTAATAAAGAGGCATGTATTCTGTATAGAAAAATGGCAAAGATGCTTTTCTTAAAAAAAAAAACAGTACATCTTCACATATAATCCTTAATTAAAGTTTTGCTTAATAACAAGTTGAGGCATTCTTGTGTAATAATCTGGTAAATATGACATCCCTTTTGCTTCTAGGTTAAAGAAAAACAATAAAATACAGGAAAAAGAGAGAATCTTGTGTTTTAAAGCTCATTAGAAGAGTTCTGTAGAGAATCGGTAACTGTACAGCGCGTTTCTGTTGTTTTGCCTGTAATCAGATTATGTAACTAATCAATACTGATCAACAGAGGAAATCGTTATAACAGTATTATTAGAGTGAAGATTTTTAAACGCTGCTGCTGAAAGAATTTACCCTGTTAATTCATTTTCGTCAGCTGTGTTTCGAGAGAGTAACCTGTTGTCTCTTTTTCTCTCTCAGCTGAAGCAAAGGCAGCCGAGGCAGCGGCGAGTGCAAGCTCCGCCTCTCTCGCGTCGACTCACGTTTACCTCCCAGAGGTAAGAATCTCTCCAGTAGATCAGTTTACCAAATTAAACCTGTTGTCTTCACGTTTTATTCATTCAGTTAGTACCTTAGTACATCATTTTAAATCGTGATTAATTCAGTATATTCAGGTTTGGTTTCTAAACGCACCAAAATGTGCACCAATAACCGACACAAGCACATCGTCTGCTCTGATTGGTCAGAGAAGTCTGCTGCGGAAGCAAGAAAGTAAATATAGTGAGAAAATTTTGTGTTCCAGTTTATATATCTGTGCAGTGTGAAGCTGCTTTAACACAGAAAGCTGAAAATTTACCGCTGTGCTTTTAAACACAGTTTTTAATGAGACGTGAAGCGCAGCGTAGTAAACAGAGACATGGAACAGCATGGAGCAGCAACAGTGTTTGCTCATAGCTGTGGTAATTAGCGTTATCTGGCTAATATATCAGTTTAAACTGCACCTTATCAGGATCGAGACCTGATCACATTCTCACCACAAGAGAACCGCTCCAGATAAAAAATCTGTGTAGGGCGGAGTAGATTACGGGCAGAAGTTGGTATGAAATATGGAGACATATATAATTGCGTTAAAAAAAACAATAACATGTTCCAGATTATTTTTACACGTATTTTGACAATCCTACTTATTTCGCTTAGATGGTAGCTAAGATGCAGCTAAAACATCACAGTTTATAACTAATTTGTGTTTTTTTCTGTTTCTCTCAGGACAAGCCCCCGCCTTACTCTCCACCTGACGACAAGAAGAACCAATAAAATCTCAGCATTACAGCCGCCCTCCTCTCACTCACCCTGCATCTCATTAAATCAGCTCTACTAACTGTGTCCTCCTGTACGATTACAGAGAGAGAGAGAGAGAGAGAGAGAGAGAAAGAGAGGAGGAGAGAAAGAGACGGAGAGAAAGAGGGAGAGAAGAGCTTAAACCTTTAGGACTGTTAGCTGATGAGCAGTGAACCGTCACAGCAGAGCAGAATCATGGAGTTCTGTAATTTACTCTCTACTGTAAATGTAATGAACTGACTGTGGAGCTTTTTTAGGTGGACGGTTGATCTTGTGTGAGTGAGGACTCGGTGCTTCAAATGGTTCTTTAATCGATACGTAGAAGAACCGCTTTAGGTTCTAGAACGGAGAATGTGTTTGTAATAGAGGTGGAAAATCAAACAAAGGTTTTTTGAATACATTCCTTAGTCAACAAAGAACCATATTTGGTCCAGAACCATTTTTTGAAGCACCTTTATATTTAAAAGTGCATAAGTAACAGGAGGATGATGATAATGATGAGGAGGAGGATGATGATCAGGGATTGTAGGAGCAGCAGGTTTGGACAGTGTGAAAAGAAGGACTAATCATTACTGTGTTTGGGTTCTGATCTGATCTTCAGCAGCCTCTCACCTCCATGCTGTCTCCAGAATGTGTGTATTAACCTGAACCAAAGCGCTGCATACCGTGGATCTGCTGTACCGTCACTTTTGGCCCTCTTACGCTTGTGTCTGTCGCCATTCTGAAGCTTGACTTTATTACAGCACTTTAACCTTGTCATGTACCCCCCCCCTCCCCCGTGTGCATATATGTTTATTGATATTATTTTTAATTTATTACATGAATTGTTTGAACTGTGTAACCAGTCTAGCATGGTCTCAGCTGTATCGTCTAATGTATAATGGATTGTATTTTATTAAATTTAAAGTATCAGAGAAAAGGTCTGTTTTATTATAGCCTGGCCAGAACTTATAACTTATGCTTTATGTTGGTTAGTGATGACGGCTTGGGTTGCCGATACGTGTATAAGTGGTGAGGTGTTATCTTGTGAGTGAGACCTGATGGATACCTGATGGTCCACAGTGTTACATATAATGATCATGACCGGCAACATCTAGCTGGAATTCCAGCGACTCAGAAATCATTAATATTCACATTCAGGAGACCCCGCATAGAACATTTAAGGTTGCCAAAAGTCATGGCACACAATACTAGTTTCTGAACTCTGGACCCTGTAGAGGATTGAGATCCTCCACTTCTGCACAGAAAATACTGCTTATGCAAATGAATCTGATCCTATAGTTTCCAGTGAGTTCTCAAACTGTGGTACTCTTATAAGTTCCTTGAAGAAGTTTTAGGGTTCATTCAATTTGAAACTGTTGTTGAGCCCCTTAACCCATTTCTAAATACTGATACCAAATTCAGAATTAAATCATAAATTCAGTGATTCATTCATTGATATTTTTCCTTATTGTGATGTTTTATGTTAAGGTTAAAATCCTGGTGCAACAAAAATGACAAAGTTTAATAATTTGTAATTAATTTTTTTCTAGAGGTCATGTCAGAACTAGTTATATAAACTTGTAAACATTTAATTAAATTACTTGAATTTGAATTAAAATTTTTGGATCAGATTTAAAAAAGCCAAAAATACCATTTTAAAATGAGCTGGTTTAGCTTTATCTCCAGCACTAACCATAAACCTCTCCTACACTGTAAATAAGATCAGATAAAAGAACAGATTCACACACTGTCCTGTAGTGATGCTCTCAGGATGTTCAGTATGTGTCACTTCATTAGTTTAAATGATAAACCTTCCACAACTTTTAAAGTGTTTGCGGGTTAATGTGTATGAGGAATCTCAAAGAAACTGTTTTTAGAACGTTTTTTAAAAGCACCCTTAAGAGGTTCCTCCTTAAGGACTTTAAACAGTGTTTATCATATAAATAACTTTCTTTATGCTAATAACTAATAACTAATCTTATTTTGTGTTTCCAATTAAAAATGTAACAGATAAAATGTCAATATTGGTAAAAACTAAAACATAAAAAAACAATATATTTAAGTAGAGCTCACTGATTGGTTCAGCACAATGCCACATTTAAAATGGTTGAACATTTTTTGTGCGGGCCACTGAAAATTTCGTGTTGGGATGAGTGGGCCTTGAATTGCAAATGGCTGGGAAACCCTACTCTAGAATACCAGATTAATTTTAATAAATTATGAAGCCCTTCAGAGGTTTCTTGCAAAACTAGTTTTGTGGTCTTAAATTATCTTAAAATACAGTTTAAACATAAATCTGTCACACGGTACCAGTCATAAAACACAATATACAAGGCTTATGCCAAAAATAAAGGGCAAATACACAGCAATACAAGTCTTACAAGTACATTTTCCTTTGAGTTTTGGAGAAGGGACTAAAAACAACAGAAAAAAAAGTGCAATGTCTCAACATTTTCACAACAGCAGACATTAGAGCATTTCACTTTATCAACAGTCTTGTGCTTGAAAACATCATAGGATGGTTCAGAAAGTAAGATGATGCTCATATCATGCAGCTTCTGAACTGTAATCCTCAACATCATGATCCTGAAGGTTCTGGAGTCTGCAGTACAAATCCTCCATTTGTCTCTCAAAAGTGAAAGTCTTTAGATTTTGGCGACTCCAGGACCAGAGCATTGTCCACTGGCTCAGATCCCAGTATACTTCAGCACTACAGCGATCAGAGCTGGGCTTCTCAACAGTGAATCCACCGCCCTGCAGTCTCTTCATTTCTCTGCTTTTAATAAACCAAAGGCTGTGTTTACATTACACATTACAGGCCAGTTTCCTAATCCTAGATTACGTTTAGCCCAACAAGGCTGTTTACACCTTGCACTGACCTACGTCTTTTCTGAAATGGAGTGAGACTTTAATGCTACGTCACCTTCACCTGTGAATCATCAGCTTCCACCTGTCTTTTAAAATCCTTTAATCACATCTGCCATTCCAGCTTGATGGGAAATCTAATAGGAACTAGTAAGAAATAACTTTATAATGAGTTCCTATTAGTTTATCAGTCCCTACCTGTGTTAGTTGATAAGCATCATGTAGGCAATAACTGTAACTGGCGGCGTTTGGCTAGAACGTACCATGAGAAAAAAACTGTCAGTTTCCATAGGCCATGGGACACATTACTACTTCCATGTTATTTATATATATATATACACACAAATATGAATATATATATATATATATATATATATAAATATCTGAATATGAATAAGAAAAACGCACAGTATTGCAAGGTGTAAACAGCTTCTAGTGACCCATATTATATACACTATATTATTGTGAACTTTGCTCCCAGAAGTGTAACAATACATGTTTTTAGGTCTAAAACAACTTTACATTTTTAAAAATACCTTGATTCTCTTTACAGTTCTAATTACATACGACAGATTGAAGAATATTTATACAAATATTTTGGCTCAGAAAAAAAATACACATTAATACATTTTCTACTGTACAACTTTAACTGCCCTCAATCATTATAAACCAGTGAAACTAACAGACAAAATAGGATACACAAAGATTCCAGTTCGATGATGACGGTGGTTTCAGAAGCAAAACCACTGGAACAGAAGGAACAGTACACTATATGTCCAAATGTTTGTGGACATCCTTTCTAAAGAATGCTGCATTTGACTAATTTACTTTAAACTGCACTGATTGCTGACAAAAGATGATACTCACAGCTTGTGAAGTTCCAGCAGAGAAGTACTGCCAATAGAATAGGACTCTCTGGAGCAGATAAACACTATTTCTATTAACCCAAGCTCTGAGCTGTGCAGCAGTGGAACTGTGTTCTGGAATAATGGAGCTCCATCCAGCAATTCTGAGTTTGGTTGGTGCTTCTTTGACTTCCCTAATGCTGCTCATGTGGCTGAATGCAATCAAATCCTCAAAGCAATGCTTGACCAGAAATGACAAGCAGGATAAACTCTTTTTAATAACACTGGTTTTGGTAGAAATAATACTTTTGGGCATGTAGTGAACAATTGGAGTGTAGTCTTTATACCTGTGTTGATTTTACTTCTTTAACTCTGTGATTGAGAGCTTTTTAAGCTGAAACCCAGTGACCAAGCCTAGACTTTACCTGCCTTTCCTCCTGTCTTTGTTTCTGCACTCCCAACTAGGTATAGTTCTGATGCTCTACATGTATTTTCAGGTTCCATTTCAGTTGAATGTCAATGTAAGCTAGAAAAATGGGAGTGTTCTAAAACTTTGGTTTGTATTGTAGAGAAATCAGTTTTGGTTTTATTTTGAACCAAATTATTATTATTAAGATCTTGCATTAGGAACACAGCTCTTCTATAGTCCACAGTGCCAAATGTGAACCATAAATCCAGTTTCCAGGACTGGACTTGTAAGTCAATGGAAATTATGGGAACAGCTCATGTAATTGATTGGCTATGTAGTGTCACACCTACCAAGGATAACAAGGATCAGATCCAGGAACAGAACATTTGTGCAAGGTGAGGATTTTCTATGGCCTTTTCTATGACGTCCCTCAGGGAACCATCTGAAGCCCCTTATTTTTAAGACTTTATCTTCTGCATTTTGTGCTTCGGTGCTACAGCAGTTCAGACTCACGGCGGGCAGAGAGTCACACTGACCCCCTCCCCGATCCAGCAGGCGGGAAACAGCTCCTGAGAAAACACGCAGTGAAAGGCGTGTAGCCGCACCTGACCCTCCCCGTAATAAGTCAGAGTCCCGCCCTCGTAGTCCAGCAGCATGCCGATGCGCAGGGGCTGCGTGTGAACCTGCAGCTGCGCTGCCACTGACTCCCTGCGGCCGGCGTGCCAGGCGCTCAGCTGCCGCTCGTCCAGCTGCAGACTCCATGACAGCTCGTTCATTCCCAGCATGCACGTCTTGCCCTTCTCCTTGCGCGGGATGGCCTGGTACGTCACCCCGACGTACGCCCACGGCTTGGACACCTCCAGCTCCCAGTAGTGGCGGCCGTGGGTGAAGTTCTCAAAACACAGCACCTGCCAGGTGTGGTCAAAGCGAGCCTCGTGGGCCGGGACGGGTCGCGGGCCGGAGGGCAAGTGTTCCGCCCGGCGATTGCTCTGGGAGAGGAGGAGGTGGGCGTTGGCGGTCCGAGGGTCAAACGTCAGAGAGCAATGGTCTGTAAAAAGAAAGAAATCATAAAGATAAATTATATAAGTGTTCTATAAGGAAAAACTGTATTTTTTTATCTTGGGTTCCTCTGTCAAAAAATATCTGTGCTGTCTTGGCCAGCTGCATCGCCACTCTAAATGTTAATAATTAATTTTTGTGGGTCCACATATTTATAACTGCTATGTCATTATATGATTTGCATCACCAAAATTCTAAAAAATAAAATTATGTAACATAAAAAGGAGGATTTATTTACATGCACTTAGGCCTTCCTTTCCTGCTGGATAGGACGGAGTGGCAGGACTAGGAACCACAGCAAGCACCGGTCTTTTGTCCTGAGGAGAACCTGGAACATACGGACAAATGTACATACACATAAATCCCCCAAAAGACCAGCAGCTCATTTACGTTTGTTTATTTACTATTCTGTTTACTGTTGATGTAAAAGTTGGGTTTGTGCTGCTGTGTGTTCATGTGTGTGTAATAAGTGGGGGTGTACGCTTGGCTCGGCACAGCGCCTGTGTTACCGAGATAGCGATGAACGTCTGACTGTTGGCGTCTGTCTAGGTTGTATTCAGTCAGTGGAGCTCCTGTGTTTTCTGTTACCAAGATAAACAAGCAAAACTCCAGAAATGTACCTGAACACACCTCATTTCCAGAACACCACGCCCATCAGAGTATATATATTCAGAAGATCTGCTGCTGTTTAAACCAGGCAGGAGGAAGGAGTGAAAATAGACTGTTAGTGGGGTGTAAGATAGCGATGAGATTTCCAAAACACCGTACACACCATGTAAGATAGGGCCCAACTTGTTGGCCTTGGGGACCCACTGTTCAGCCCAGTGATATTAAAATTTAAATCAGATTAAAAACAGTAAACTCAGGGCGCTGAGTGGTCCAGCAGTCTAAAGCGCTGCCACTATGAGCGGGAGGTCGCAGGTTTAAATCCCGCTCATGCAGCTTTGCCATAAAGCTGCCAGAACTCAGAGGGAGCAAAATTGGCCCTACTCCCTCTGGGTGGGTACAGTGGATGGCGCCCTCTCCACATATCACTCCTAGGGTGATGTCTGCAGCACAGGGCATCTGTGAGTTGATGTATCAGAACCGAGTCGCTGCGCTTTTCTCAGAGTGCGCTGGCTGCTCGGCAATTCTGCATCAGCAGCAGCTCGAAAAGAAGCGGTGGCTGACTTCAGATGTATCCGAGGAAGCATGTGTTAGTCTTCACCCTCCTGGTGTGTTGGGGCATTACTAGTGATAGGGGTAGTCCTAGTTATGCTAATCATAAAGAAACACTGTGTAAAAACTCTTCCCGGATCACACACGAGTATAAAGTATTAAACTTTAAAGTGATGCCTCATTGCCAACACACGAAAATGTACACACTTTAGCTGTGCTCCTGTTAGCTGTGCTCCTGTTAGCTGTGCTCCTGTTAGCTGTGCTGCTGTTAGCTGTGCTGCTGTTAGCTGTGCTCCTGTTCTGGCGTGGCGTGAAATGCTAACAGCCCTGTAGGCCAGTTCTGTGAAATGGACCGGTCCTCTCACCTTCCTTGTCGTGGCCGACCACTGCATATACAGCTTTGTCGAGGTCCTCACACACTAGCTTAGACACGCGAGACAGGACATCTGTGACGGGATTGAGCTTCTCTAGAATGTTCACATTGACATCTACAGGAACTTCGCCCATCTGGGGAACCTCCACCAGCCTGGAGTCCTATTCAGACAAGCCATAGAGACAAACATCAGCTTCAAACATTATTAATATTATGCTTCATCATGAGGGCAGAATAAGGAAATTATTACACCCATACGATTCAGAGAGCTGTGGCTTCAGACAAAAGTGAAAAGAGCTCTTAAAGTAAGATAACACAATAAATGATATCAATGTCAGGAAAATATTTATTTATTGTACGATAGGTTGATCATGTAACTTGTAAAGGGCCTACTTCTGGACCTCACTAACACTGCTGTGAATGACTGCACAGTAATGCTTTCAACATTTAGTAGAAAGCCTTCCCTAGACAGTAGAGACAGTTACTCAAACAAAAACAGGATAAACTATTTTTAACTATAATAACCTAGCAGGTGTCCCAATACTTTTGTCCATTTAATGTACTCTGTTAGCAGTGTGTACCTGTATGAGCTGGTAGTCACTGAGAGTGCAGAGGCTGCTGATCTGCTCCTCCTGCTCCAGAAGCTGCTGAGCTTTCTCCTGCAGCTCACCGAGCTGAGCTTCAGCCTGGCACAGGGCCGTCTCCTGCTGCTGATCCACAAACCGCTGGGTCAGCTCCTGCTTCTCCACCAGAACCTTCAGCAGCTGTGAAAACTTCGCATTCACCCACTGAGATGTCTGCTGCAGCGACACCTGTGACCGCAGGAACAAAGAGGATGACTATACCTTATCATCATCATCTTCATTATCATCATTACTGAACAGCACCATACTATAAGCATGATTTAATTCTATTGGAGGTAATGTTCTACTAAACGCAGTGCTTTATTGAGGCGGTTTTCTTACCTTGGCTTTAGCGATGTTCTCACTGAGCTCCATAATGTTCCGCTCTGTCTCCTCTCTGCACTTCCTCATCTCCATTCCCTTCTTTCTCAGCCCGGCCTGTCAATAAAAAGCAGACAAAAAAATCAGTGCCTTTTAGCTGATATGTCTTTAACTTAACAATACAGAAACAAAGAGAATTCTAGTAGTTATACTGTGTACTTGTGTTATATAGTTGTTTTGTTATAGCAAGTTTGTCAACGTAAACAAATAGTCAATAAATTGTTCACCCAGAAGGTAGTGTGGGATTGCGATGCTATCCGGAAGAAAGATAAAGGTTACCAAAAAACAATAAATTCCTACAAATACAGACTGATATGGGCAATATTTACTAAGCTACACCTATAGAAGTCGTGCTTGTGCAACAAAATCATTGAAAGTCTGAAATTGTGTCTTGGGCTGTTGATTCATGATGGACAGTCTGTTGGTTCTTCCACTCTGTGGTTTGTGAAGGTCTCTAGTGTGTGTCTTCTTCTACCTCCAGCTACAGAAAGTGTGCTATCGTTCGGGTTAGCACACGCCGTAGTCTCATTTCCACTGCAGGGCTGAACACTTCTAAGCAGTGGAGGGTAAACATTACATTACATATTTTCCACACGAACACGAATCGGCACAGACCAGGCTGGGACTGGTTTTCTGAGCATGGTTAGATAACTGTACTCAGGCCACAGAATGGTTGAGTGTGAGGGATCCGCCTACTGTCCAATCAGACTGGGCAACTGCCACAAAAGTGCTGGTTGCTGGCATTGTAACGTTTGTGGTGTTGAATGAGCCCAGTCACTGGTAAACTAATGCCAAGTTTTTTTTAAATGTTTTATTATAATCTGTTGATCAATAAAAAATATCCATGGTTTATTAACCTAACACTACCTTTATCAGCAGGAACAAATACAAATAAACATCTCACCTCTCGGTTCTTCCTCTCCTCCTCCACCAGGACCTTGTCGTGGTTTTTGCACTCGTTCACAGCACACGCACAACACACACACATGCCATCGTTCCTGCAGAACATGACCAGGGGCTTCTGATGGCGCCCACAGAGCTGCTCTGATCCGGCTGAGTCTCCTCTACAGGAAGCTCCGTCATCTTTCAGCACAGCACTGTTCGCCGTAGCTTCAGTCAGCATAGACAGGGACACGTTCCGCTTCAGCGTGGGTCTGCTGGGGAACTTCTCGTTACACACCGGACAGTTAAATTCAGCACTCTGAGGTCCTGCTTTCTCCCGCTGATCCCAGTACTTGGAAATGCAGTCCCGGCAGAAGGTGTGGCCGCAGGGGATCGTCGCCGGGTACTTAAACCGGTCCAAGCAGATGGCACAGCTGAGGTTGTGCGCCTCCATCATGCCAAAATCTGACGACACAATGATTAAAAATTGATTGGTTTTAAAGCAAGGCACCACTGAAGAAACATCAAAGCTGTCTGTTGCTAAAAGCGCCCCCTTGTGGAGAATCTTCAGCCTGCTAATTGTCAGTGAGTGAGTCGCAAAATTTGTGACATATTGTTTTAGAAATCAGACCAAAAATCATATTATCATTGGTATATGTATTAATGAATTGACTCAGTATTAGAAACATGAATTGTTCCTAACTAAGAGGAAACATAAAAATCATATTTTAGTCAAATGAGTGTATTGATCAGTAAGATGCATTAATTATAATGATTCAACAAGTAGGATCATATTGATTATACTAATCATATATTATGGAAAGAAACTGTTTACATAATATTTTAACAAGATATACATACAGTACCAGTCAAAAGTTGATTATTTTACATTGTAAGTTTAATATTTAATACTATATTAAAGCTCTACAGGAACTCCAGCTGAATTATTCTGTAAATAAAAAGTGTTAGACACCAGAATCAGTGTTTTCTAGTTTCAGATTACTCTTTGATTTCAGATCTGCAGACTCTTGGTATTTTAATCTCAGTATCTTCATGAGGGAGAGTCACCTGGAATAGTTTTCTCAGTGTCTTGAAGGAAGGAGTTTCTGGAGGTGCTGAACAATAGCTGCTGCTTTTCCTTCACGCTGTGAAGCTCCAGCTCATCCCAATTAAATCACCTCAAATCACCATCTCAGTTAATCAGCTTTAGATCAGGGGATTAATGTGGAGGAAAAACACCTTTTTACTGTTTATTATGTAATTCCACATGTGTCCCTTAATTGTTTACATGTCTTTAATATGATTCTACAATGTAGAAGATAAATGAAAGTAACAACGAAAACTCTGAATGAGAAGGTCTGTCCACACTAGCACTGTATATTAATCATATATCAATAATGTGAGTGCATTTATTGGTATGAGGAACCATATAGTAAAAGGAATTATATCAATCATAGTTTAGTGATACAACTGTGCAGAGAGATTATTCAGTAATAATTATGATTCTATTTTTGGAAGAAAATCATGTTGATATCAAGCTGATTTTATAGAGAAGGCTGATCATATATTATTGAGAGAATTCATATAAATTCTTTATTATTAATTTTCTAATTATCATGTAATGGCCAGTAAGATTAACCATAACTAGGTCTATGAGACATGCTAATCAAATATTAGCCAAAACGGGCACACGTCACCCCACTGCTCATTGAGCTCCATTGGCTACCAGTTGATGCTCGCATCAAATTCAAAGCTCTTACAATCGCCTACAAGATGATGACAGAACAGCTCCTTCCTACCTGCACTGATCACTCCTGAAGGCTTACGCCACCTCCCGGCCGCTGCGCTCCTCCAATGAACATTGCCTCGCTTTACCAAACAAACATTCACACAAAGCAATCCAGACTGTTCTCATACAGAGTTCCCCAATGGTGGAACCAACTACCTTCCACTACCAGATCAGGAGAATCTCTCACTATCTTTAATAAACTCCTGAAGACTGAGCTCTTCAAAGAGCACTTACTCTCCTAACACCTCTAACTAACTACCTTCCACTACCAGATCAGGAGAATCTCTCACTATCTTTAATAAACTCCTGAAGACAGAGATCTTCAAAGAGCACTTACTCTCCTAACACCTCTAACACACTAACTACTTCTAACCTCATTTCCTTCTTCCCCTCCTTCACTTATCTATCCCATTATTTCCCTTCGACCTCCTTTTAGCCCTATCTAAGATGTTTTAACTTTAAACTTCTATTACTTTGTACTTCACTATTGTAAGTTGCTTTGGACAAAAGCGTCTGCTAAATGTAATGTAATGTAATGTAATGTAAAACATTATGGAGCAAAAGTGTACAGCCTCTTAAACAGGTTATTATATTAGTTTATATATAACAGTTTTCCTATCATTCATCTGATAGCTAAGCTATTTAAATTATCCTGAATTATATATAAAACGCATCGCCCTGCATCATTAATATAAGTTAACTAGCGAGCTAATATTTGAACTAACAACAATTTGACAAAAACGTATACTTAATCATATTTAGTGGAGTTATATCCACCGATATTATTACCTAATATCCACCGATATTACCTAATATCCACCGATAGTATCATCTAATATCCCCCGATATTATTACCTAATATTCACCGATAATACTACCTAAACACATCGAGAGTTATTGATTTATTTGACAGGTGGCTAAGCTAGCTTAGCTTCTAGAGCTAACAGCAGGCTAATCAACTTCAGCTGCACTTTATATCAGCAAAGACAGTGAATAACAGCGGTCCTCACCCATAACACTCATCTCCTACAGTCTAATACCGCATTTTACACTCATATTACAGTAAAATCACTCACCACAGCGCTTCCAATTACTGTATGAGACGATTCTTAAACAGGAGGAAATCCGCGCAGGCGCACCAGAGCCGGTTTATGGCAAGCCCGCCAACTTCCCGATAACCGCTAGAGGGAGCCCGCGAGCGAGTCCAAAATGAATGGGGTTGAATAGAGCTAAACGGCTAAAAACACAAATAAAAACAGCAACTATCCACTTTACTCGGATATGCCTCCAATTTTGGAAAGTAGATGATGCATTTCTAAAAAATACCTATATGTTTCAGTTATTTCCTCAGCGAACGAGTTTTAGGCACCAAAGGCGCTGCATTGCTGCTACTGTGAGCTGCTGGTTGGTGGTGAGCTGATGTAATAGAATTAATTTAAAAGGCTTATATATGGAGTGTAAAATTATGTCTACATTGCGGAAACACGTGATATTCTTCTGTGTTTTGAAAATGAATAATATTTTCAGTATAAAAAATATTTGATTAAAAAAAACAATAACAAACTTTTAGCTCAGATGGCCTCCCTCAGCAGCGCCCCCTGCTGGTAGAACAGAAAGCGGGAGTTCTCCTCTCTGATAGATTCTCTGGCCGCGCCGGAGCTTTGACGTTCCGCACACGCATGCGCAGTACGTACGAGTTTATGCGTGCTCCAACATGGCGCTGCAGAGGACAGCGGGGCAGCTGTGGAGGATCGGGGCGGATTCGGGACTCAAAAGCTGCGCCAGACTGTTCAGAACAGCAGGTGAGTTTAACCTGAGTGTGTGTGGGTCTCTCCGGTGTCGGGTCTGAGTGAGGGTCGGTGTCGGGTCTGAGTGAGGGTCGGTGTCGGGTCTGAGTGACTTTCAGTTAACAGCTGTGCTGAACTCATCAAGAGTTAATTACCTGAATTTCTTGTCTCTTAATGTGTTGGACAGCATCAGTTGAAGTAAAGTAGTGAAGATGTAGAGTTACAGGTATACATTGAATACCTCTATTTGAGTAATGTTCTAATCCAGATTATGGCAAAAAAAATGAATTTACGAAATAAAGGTCAGTAAATCCAATACATTTTAAGAATTAGTGCTGTACACTAACCCAAAAGTAGACTCTAAGGGAGTTTTCCTTGTGTGGTCCAAACTTTCAGACTTTTTAGTTTGGTCTGAACCAAGTAGCAGGTTTAGACCAATTACATAAGGCAGTTAAAAAAAACTAATGGGAAAAAAGTAATTGTGTTGTGCTGACATCTGTCACCCCTTGGTGTGCAGCACGTCACCCAGTAGTATGAACATTCATTTATACTAGGAATTCATTATATTACTGATACTGTAGATTAACCTTTATTTTATATAGGGTTATATTCAGAAATAAAAGGAATCTAAGGGGGTGTATGTTTACGACCAGTAGTCAAGCTTTAATAATAACTAAAATTCTACAGACCAATTAATATGAAGTACAGCGGGACTCCACTGATGACAGGATATAGTAAGTTCTTTAGTCCATTACTGGTGCGATTAGTTTCAGTTTCACACTGCAGTTCATTGAACTCAAAGCACCAAAGCACAAACCTCTGCAAACTCTGGTCCGGACTTTCAGGAGGAAACAGTTTTTATAGTGTGTTTTGTGTAACAGACATGCTGCATGGTTGTCTGTCTAGGATTAAGTTAATGGATGCATGCCACTCTTCCCATATCTGTAGCCGTATCCTGTCGCCGGACTGCCCCGCTGGGACCGATGCCAAATGAAGATATAGACTGGCAGAACCTGGAGGCTCTGGAGAAATACCGCAGCTACACGCGCTACATCACTGCGGCGGAGAAGGCCAGAAATAAAGAGGTGTGGTGGAAAACCTACAGACAGTATGTGGACCAGCAGCCAGACCCAGGTAAACACACTCGGTCACGATCAGGCTGTAAGAGATCGGATGTTTTGTTTTGAAGTCAGGTTTAATTTCTCTCTTCTTTGCTCTACATATGTTGCGTCTGTGTTTGTTGTTTAGAGTTTGGGCCGGTGGACATCGGGCTTCCTTACTGTCGGCCCTCGAGGGTAAAGGAAGCTCGGGAAAGGAGGAAGGTGATGAGAGAAAACCGGAAGAACCCTGAGCTGGAGAGAGCCACTCGTCTTCGCTCCTGTATGTAGCTGCCCTGATTTTGTTGATTTTTAAAAATGCAACTCTGTACTCTTAACTTTTTTTGCAGGGCGTGTTAAAAATTGCTCCTACATTTGAACCACTGAAGATTCTAAATTACATCATTCAGTGTAGACTGAACAATTTATTGTCAATATTTTTCTTTATTGTAGAAACCTAACCGTTAATGAATAATGTCTTAAAATTAAAACTTAAAGCGTACTAAAAGGTCTATATTTAGACAAATGTATTGGGAAATCTGCTCATTCATTGTTTCCTGTTTTTGGTTGAGTAACTGTCTTTACTATCCCATGAAAACTACTTTTACTAGATTGTGGGGTATTGTTGAGGTTTTGATTGCATTTTGCGGCATTTGATGTTAGGATGTTGTTGGATGATGAATTTCGCAACTCGTTCCAGAAGTATATAATGCTCCATGATTTAATTTCATCTTTCCACTGCTCCACAGCTCATCACTGAGCGCTCTACCCCCTACATTAGGACATAAAATGCCTTTTTTCATTGCATTTAATGAATGATTTATAAGCACTGAATATGTTTTAAGCAAATGTAGTACAAAACATAACATTTTATTTGTGTTATTTTTTTTCTCCAGTTCGCATTTCGTTGGACAAAGTAAAGACAGAGTGGGAGAAAACTAACGGACCTTATCACATCCAGAGGCTGGCGGAGCATTACGGAATCTACCGGGACCTCTTTCCTATGGCCTACTTTGTTCCGAGGGTCATGCTGAGAGTGGGATATGAAGGTGATGGTAGTGCTCTGGTGCATTACGGCAATCATTTATCTCCCACTCAAGTAAGATTTCAGCAGGAAACAGTTTATTTCTTTTAATCTAAAAAAAATAGTATTACATTTTTTCTGACTTTTTAAATATTTCTTGTTTTGTGTTGCAGGCATCAGTAGCACCTCACATTAGCTTTGAGGCAGAAGAAGATTCTCTCTGGACTTTGCTTCTAACAAGCCCAGGTACAGAAACTAGTGTGATGTGTGTGTGAATGTGAATGTGATGTGAATGGAGATAATGGAATAATGCACTGAGGTTGCTCCAAAATTCAGCATTTACTTCTCTTTCTCCAGCAGCTGTGTTAATGATTAGACGTGATGATTAGTGTGGTCTGAGTAGATACTGGGTTCTCTCCTGCTGCCCTGCTTTTGTGTAGTGTTCCTCCTGGTGAGAGGTCACTGAATGTTTCAGAGATTCCTGTCTAACAGTCAGACATTTTGCCCAGCTGATTTTAAGAGGCGGAGCATCATCAGACAAAGCCATTAAGAAAAGCAGGCCATCATTCAGAGCTCAGAATTATATTCAGTAACATTGCTACTATCCTTTTTTGTACAAAACAGTTTAAAAGTATTTTTACTCTGTTATGTATATTAAATAAATGAAACAGACTCTCCACTTGATCAGATTGTGTTATTTGTATATGCTATTTTGTCTTTTTCTATATGGCACTGATATTAAAAATACTTTTACATTTATGTGGTTTAACGCTCTTCTTATGAAAGTCTAGTTATATTTATAGTTATCATCATTCCACATCATTGCTTTGGTAAATCAGTGATTTTTTTTTTTGTATGTTTAATTCGTCCATGCACCGGCTTTCAGAAATCTGGAACCAAGCTTTGTTCTTCAAACTTACAAGATCTTACTTAATCACTGTTTCTCTAAAATGAGACTTCCTCTGGAATTTATACTTTATACTTTGTTTTTATTGACCTGCTTCTGTTCTAATGTGATATTCTGTGTTACACAAACATTTACTTGTTGGTAAGATGAGTTGTTTTGAATAATGTGCTTAGATGCCTAAAACATCTGCACAGTACTGTATTAAAGCATTAAAAACTGTATTGTTTCATTAAAGCATTTGATTTGTTAAATAATTAGAACAGACCTTTAGATGCAAAAAATCCACTTTTAAAAGGCACAAGTTTTATCTTTAGCTCTTAACCAGCAGGACTAAGACTGTAAATAAAATCAGATGATCATATTCACTGGAAGGAACACAGATTTGAAAAGATTTAATGTATGTGTTTATATGAGCTCCTGTGGGGTTTTAAATCAGAAGTGTATGCTGCTGCTCAAACATAAAAAATAGAACGAGTAGCAGATTCTTCATCAACAGTTATTTTTATTCATGATTTCAGTGCTGAATTCATCCCTGTTTTTACAGATGAGCATTTACACGATGGGGAGCAGGAGTACGTTCACTGGCTGGTGTGAGTACATATATTTTTGATTATTTTATTGTACATTGTGAAAATGTCATGATTAATAGATAAAGTGAACGGAATAAATTGCAACTCTATCTTATCTATCTTATCTATCTTATCTATCTATCTATCTATCTATCTATCTATCTATCTATCTATCTATCTATTTGATAGTGGCAGTAAGTAGAATGACTATAAGAAAGTAATTAAATGATTTTCCCTCTTTTCTTTTTCTCTGTGGTTTATTCACACAGTGGGAATATCCCTGGTGGTGCCGTTCTCTCCGGGCAGGAAATTTGCCCGTACATCGCTCCGTTCCCTGCTAAAGGCACCGGCTTCCAAAGATATGTCTTCATCCTTTTCAAACAGGATGTTCATGTGGACTTTAGTAGTGATGTCAGACCATCTCCCTGGTGAGCTTTACATCATCAACACATCACTTACTGCAGCACCGACTTTTGAAGCATTTACTTAAATGCAGCTTTTTCCACTTGCTAAATGAAACATCCCTTCAGCCAGATACTGCATAATGGTGATTTTTAATATAGTCACTGTCATAAAAATTCTATTTGGCTGTGCTCTGGACTGTTCTCTGCTTGAAAATACACACAATCAAGGATTCAGACCTTTTGGAAAATTGGTTTGATTCCAAGTTGTCCATATTTAAGAAGTCAAGGAGACTTTATTGTCATTCACATCACATGTGGTACATGTGGTGAAACGAAATTGCAATCTCACAGTCCAGTTTACACCCAAAGAGCAATTGTTAAAATAGACAAATATAAAGATAAAATAAAATGAAATAGAAAAAAAATATTATAAAAAAGAGATAAACAGGGATAAAACGATAAAAAACACATAATATAAAGGAGAGTAGGGAAATAGCAGCAACATGAAGTCCAGATTTTTGCTATAGCAGCATGATGCTGTGAATTAAGAGCAGTAATAAGATAAAGTGTCTCAATGCAGGTAAATAGTTGTAAATAGTAAGTGTGTGTTGTGTAAATGAAGTTTAAGAGTCTTACAGCTTCTGGAATGAAGCTGTTTCTCAGTCCTGATGCTCCGCAGCCTCCTGCCTGAGGGGACAGGAAGTGTGGGTGCTGGGTGGGTGCAGGTGGCCCTTTTCCTGTTTCTGGAGGTGTAAATATAGATTATATATTTGTCTGTGTTTACATTAACAGGCCAAATTGACCTAAAGCTGATTTTTTTTTTTGTGTGTTAATGTAACACTTGGCTGATTTTCTGAGTTGTGTGGAAATTATGATATTTTTCTGATGGGATTTGAGTCACTCTATAGATCGGATATGTATCATGTGACCTGAATGTGGTCAGATCTGATTTAGTGCACCTGTTTCTGAACACAGCGACATAGTTCTGCTGTTATTAGACAGCAGAGGTGTTGGGCTCAGTTCTGGCTGCCTGACAGAATTAGAGACACCATTAATCTTAATAGTGATGTTATCGACTTATCGTACAATAATACTCCCATTAGTTTTTTATTGAACTCAAAAGTGTCCACTTTACTTGGAGAGTAAATCCTTTTAATGTAAATGAACTTCTGCGTTCAGTTTATTTAAGAATTTTTTTTAAGTATAATTAACTATGTTTATTTTGTAATAAAAATTTTAATCATCTCTTTAAAGAGGTGTAATCGCAACCTGTCATTTAAATTTTATTCGTAATTTGGTTTTGTGATGGGTCTCTGTGTATAAACTGTTAAAATGATGTGCAGCACTTATTATTGGATTCATTGTTGGTAAGAATTATCATAGAACAATAATGTAATAAATTGCCTATTAATGAATTACAGTGTCTCAACTGCTATTATATACTGTTTGTATCATTAATGTCTTACATTATACTTTATTATTTTATTGGCAATGGATTTTCAATTTGTGCTTTATTATGTATTTATTATTTATCAATTATATCTTGATAGCTTGTTGGGGGGGTTGGTATGTATTTGACAGGGTTAAAAGGCAGTTTATTATATTTCTTTGATTATTATCACAAATAAAATGTAATATTTGGATTAGTCTTAAAAATGGATTGTATTTATCAGTGCATAGATTTGTGAATAATACACTGACTCTACGTTTTCATTGCATGTGCCTGATTGTTATTGTAATATATTGTGTATGTGTGTGTGTTCAGCCACAGTCTGAAGCAGCGAAGTTTTAAGACGGTGGATTTCTACAGGAAATATGAGGATCTGATCACTCCTGCTGGACTGGCGTTCTTTCAGAGTCAGTGGGACGAATCGGTCACTAGCACCTTTCATACTCTGCTCAGTAAGTTACTTACACACACACACACACACACATTTCCCCCCTCAAGCACAGAATCTCAATCAGTGTTGGGCATTTCTTTTTTTCTAGTTTTGAGTTCATTTATTTAATATCAGATAAACACAGATTCACACACTGTCCTGTAGTGATGCTCTCAGGATGCTCAGTATGTGTCACTGAGGAGCTTCATGAGTTTAAATGAAAAATGTGCTGAAAGTTTTAAAATTGTCTGTGACACACGCACATCACCACGGGCTCGTTTGAGTTAACCTCAAAATATTTATATTCAGCCAAAATACATTTAAAAGTTATTTTTTTAAAGATTTTATTGTTTTCTTTTTAAATCATGCATTAACATTAAATGATAATAATGTAATGATGAAGACTGGGGGCATGCAGATGTTTGCTGTCAACTTCTAGACAGCACCTTTCAAAATAACAATGTTTTTATTCTTTTGGTTTATATTATAATGGTAAGATACATGTTTTTGTTACTCCTCCCTTTAAAAGTACTTTATGTACATTTTATGCAGTTTCCTTTCAGGTGGAGCTGGGTTTTTATAAATGTCCACAATGGTAAGCAGTTCTTAGGTTTTAAAATTATGTATTTTTTGTAAAATAGGTTTTCTTAAAGATTTAAAAAATATATATTATTTAGACAATTCAATCATTTATTTAGCTGTTTTAATAAAATTATCAAGCTCAAGGATTCCCTGTCATTTTGCTGGTCTAGTGTATAAAAGGTGTAAAGGTGGAAGCTTTTTGGTAATGCTAAGTTTGCTAAACTCGTGTGAAATATAAAATTTACTGACCCATCTTGTTTAACTGGTCTAGCAAGCTTTAGTATCTTTGAGAAATAAAACCTGTTGCTAATGTTAGCTTCTCTAAAACTACGGCGTGTTCTAGAACCAGTGACAGTCAGTGTAATTGCGCTCTAAATTTTATTTATTTATTTATTTTTTTCCCTCATTTTATTTCAAAATTGTCCCATTTTCTCCTCAGTTTACATTTACTCCCCCTATCACTAGTAATGCTCCAACACACCAAGAAGGTGAAGACTAACACATGCTTCTGCTTCTTTTTGAGCTGCTGCTGATGCAGCATTGCCGAGCAGCATTACAGCGCTAACACTCGGAGGAAAGCCCAGCGACTCGGTTCTGATAAATCAGCTCACAGACACCCTGCACCCGTGCTGCAGACATCACCCTAGGAGTGATGAGGGAAAAAAAGAGAGAGCGCCATCTACCCACCCGGAGGGAGCAGGGCCAATTTTGCTCCCTCTGAGCGCCGGCAGCTTGATGGTAAAGCTGCATGAGCGGGGGTTCAAACCTGCGACCTCCCGCTCATAGTGGCAGTGCTTTAGACCGCTGGACCACTCAACGCCCTGTTGCTCTCTACATTTTGACAGGATTTTATGAATGAACAAAGTACACAAAACTATATTCTTAAACTGAATTTTACATAATTTATTCATATTATCCTCAGTTAAAGGTTGTTCTGCATGCTCAACATTCACATTCCCGCTAGAGAGGCCTCCACACTCCCAAAACCTACAGACTACAGTCAATTTTAAACAATGTTTTCTGTTATTCTTTCTACTCTGCAGATATGAGAGAGCCAGTGTTTGAATATGAGAGACCCCCAGTGTACCACCCTCCCCAGCAGAAATACCCTCACGGACAACCTCTCCGATACATGGACCGCTACAGAGACGGAAAGGAGCACACCTATGGGATCTACTAATCCAGAAACACTCTCGCACTGTCTATTCACAACTGTGTAACCTTTTGTAATAAAAACAAACATGCTTCAGTTCTGTTCTCTGCGTAATAGTTTTATTCTGCCAGCATCCACCAGGTCCTGTGAATGACTGAAGTCAATAAAAGCCATTTATCTTTCCATTTATTAATTTGTTTACATGGAACCTCTTATTCTCTCCTACCTGCAATTTTGCATTTTTACAGTGAACATTCTAAATATAAAAATATGTATTATTGCAATTTTCTAGTAGATATTGCATTTCTGTAATTGTGAATGCTCCTTCAGGTTACCTGTAATGCAGGCGTGCTGTGTCCAGTTTTATCTACAAATAGAACTGGTTAATGTGACAATATTTTATTACATTTTATCACACATCTTTGAGTAAATGTCTATTGATTTAGTAGTGCTTACAGTTTTTCCCAAATGTTTACACAAAAAATGTGGAACTATGCACACAAATCCAAAAACATGAAGCTCATGTGTCAACATTATGACTCCAAACTGCTAAACGCTAAGCACAATTCCATATGTTCTCACTCAAATATCATTCTAAATCACAGCTTTGCAAATCACTAAACACAAATTGCATCATTTAGTACACCTTGCTCACCTGAGAATCACTGACTTTCTAATACAAAACCCTAATTACCAAGAAGTCTCATACAAGTTGCAGCTATGTAAACTTAATTAGAAGAACGTTTCAATCATTTGTCAGGGTATAAAAGAGGCCTCACGTGACTGATACAGCCCTCCTATGTTGTCATCTGGGATAATGTAAGTTTCCACTGGGCAGCTCTGGTCAATGATTGGTTCTCTAAATCCACAGTTTGTTGTGCTGCAACTTCCACCATATTCCCCATTTCTCAATCCAATAGAGGAATTCTTTTCTGCATGGAGGTGGAAAGTGTACAAACGCAGACCCCACGAGCATGTGGCTCTACTTCATGTAATGGGGGAGGCATGTGATGACATCCACGCAGATGACTGCCAAAGATGGATTTGCCATGCAAGGCATTTTTCTGTTTGGCGAGGGAGAATATTGCAGCTGATGTAGATGAGGTCTTCTTACCTGACCGAGATCAGGGGTCTGATGAACAGTGATCTGTTTCTTTGCATTTTGCAAGAAATACATTTTTGTGTCCTCTTTGTATGTGAATTTTCCTTATCATGTTTCTCATTGTGAAAATAGGTGAAAATTACAGTTTTGCAACATATTACATACAGTAAATATAGCTTACATTTGTGTAGTACTGTAATGGATTTGTATGCATTTGAATTTGTACAGCGGCCTCATGAAGTCAAAAACATAACTAAATACTTCTGATAATAGTGCTTTGAATTGATCTTGTCAGTGTTTATTTGATGCTCTGTAAGAGATAAGCATAAAATAGCTGTGTGTTGTTGTTTTGGTGGAAGGAATCAGTTTTGCTGGAGATTTGTAGAGTTTCAACAAAGGAGTTAATCATTTTCAGTTTGTGTTTAAAGTTTTGAGAAACTGAGCCAAGTTTCTAGAAACGCGTTTAAACATTTGGGAAAAACTGTAAGTCTGAACAGGTGCAACTTGTCTGAGACTACTTGGTAATGAGAGTTTTGTATTTGAAAGTCAGTGATTCTTAGGTGACCAAGGTTTTCTAAATGATGCAATTTGTGTGTAGCGATTTGCAAAGCTGTGATTTAGAATGATATTTGAGTGAGAACATGTGGAATTGTGTTTAGAGTTGAGCAGTTTGGTGTCAGCCAGATCCTGGCTGTGCTCCGTGGAGATGAAACTGCTGTTATAAAACAGAGATGGGGGCCAAAAAAAGTATTGAACAGGTAATTTTACTGTTTTTTATAAACTGTGAACAAAATAATTATATCAAAAGCTGGTCACATTGATAAAATGTCCCACACTGTAAAACATGTTAAACTTTTTTAACTTAAAAAAAGAACCATGGCAACACATTTCCCCATTTTTCCCCCCAGTTTTCTTCCCAATTTACAAGGCCAAGGCTTTATGCATATGACCTTCTTGAAACTGTACAAGAGATGGCAAACAGACAGCAATTCTCAGAGGTCAGTAATCAACAAAAGAAATTTCACCAGTTTTTAAAATATAAAATACTGACATGGTACTGTATGACATTGCAGATGGTGATATACATTGAAAGCTGTAATTCTGGATCAATGCTTGAACATCGTCCTAGTAACGTACAGAGTAAGCTGTTCTCTTAGACTTTAACAACGGCACCTCATTTACCTCAGAAGTCAAAGATTGATGCTGGAAAAGTTAAACTGTAACTTTTAAGTTAAAATCTCACGTTTAAGGTTTAAGCTGATCCTTGTACAAAATTATACACAATTTTAAAACATTCCCAAATAACTGTTAGTGAATCAAACCCAAATATGTCTCACTTTTTATGCCACAGGTTATTATTGCTAGCTTGGTCCCAGGTTAGTACTGTTATCAATAGTAGTTGATCTATAACAGTACTCTGCTATGAAAACATGCATATTTAGAAGATGGACAGTATTGTGTGTACAAAATATTTATTGAGGCATAAAGAGAAAGAAGTGTTACGAAAATGTCTAAACCTACTGCTTCTACTACTATTGATTCTGAACTTTAAGTTAGTGAGCTCTCCCAATTATGAGAAGGAAATTTAACTTGTATGGGCACTTTTTCGAACTTAAAAATGACAACATTCCAGGTAAAATAGAGCACAAGATTTTTACTCAGAAAAGAGCAAGATGTTTATCAACTCTAAGTAGATACAAGAAGAATAACTAAACTAAAGTAGATTCAAATAATCAGGAATTTCTCACTTTGTGTTTTAGTTTACGGAGTGTCTGCTGCTGATCCCAACAACCCCTCCTATGGTTATTACATTGATGAAAAAAGAGATGCATGCATTGCTGATCAATTCAGTGCACATTGGCTGTTGCACTGCAAAAAGGTCAGTAATGCTGTTGTATTGCTTTGCCTTGCAAACGTAAAGTAAATCAGGAAATATGTCAGTGAACGTACTACATAACTGCATATCTATTTCCTCTCCAGTCTGACCTGACAGAAACAACCTTCCAGGATCAGTTTCAGTATCTGAGAAGCCAGGTCAAGCTTTCCACCCCTTGTCAGTATGGAAACAACGTACGTACAATCTTACAATTAAGTGCTAGATCTCATTTTTCTAGTTTCGGGGACTAAATACTTTTGTCAAGTCAAGAAAAAAAGCATAAAAAAACACTTCAGATTTTTATTTGATTAAAATGTTTAAAACATGTCTTGTTTTCTTTCCACTTCATAATTATTTGCTACTTTTTGTGGTGGTCTATTACTAAAAATCTCAATAAAATACATTAAAGTATGTGCTTTTAAGGTGACAAAATGTGGAAAAGTTTTGGGGGTATGAGTACTTTTGCAAGCAACTGTAACAGTTCATAGGGAGACCACTTGCTCGTTATGATATAACTGAGCGCTTTCCTAATGTTTAGAACAGGTTTACAAATAAAGTCTCGCCTTTTATCATAGAGACAATCAGCTTGCTTGTAGCACCAGGAGAAGAAGAGGGGCAAATAGTCAAGAAATTCCAAAAAACTGATAACATAATGGCTGTAGAAGAACACAAATAAATACAACAGTTATGTTAAAAGAATAACAAGTATGTATTTTGGGATGTATGATTTTTGGTTTTGTGGCAGCTAAGAGAAAGCCTGGGGACGGTACTGGGACGGTTGTGAAAAAGTTAATCTGGAACCCTGGCCTCCCCTATGCCTCTGCCTGCTGATTCCAGAGACTGCATTTGAAATAGTGCACCCTCTTGTGTCAGAGACAGTTCCTGCATTCTCATTCACCTCATAATTACAATTAATATCACTTGTGTTTTCTTTTGTATAAATACCCCATGGAATTTATAACACACCTCTGTTGTTGCATACTGAGTGTTCTGTCTGTTTGCTATGCCTTGTATGATCTTGGTTTGTTTATTGGTTTATTCTCTCTTTGCTTTTTGTTGGTCTGGTTCTGGTTGCCATCACTTGTGGTTGTTTACTGATTGTGGATATTGTTTCCGACTTACGGTTTTGCCTTTGTCTAGGCCATGTCTGCTTTGGTAATTATACGTTTGTTTCTGTGTTGGTTACAGTCTGTTGTATTGTGTACACCCATGGTTAGGTACGCACTAAACATACATGCTTCTTGTACAGTATATCTGCAAGCATCTGGTTTGATCTGTTTGTGAACCATTTCATAATACACCAGTCAACGTTTTTACAGGAAATCATATTATTCTCTTATTCCTTTGAATTTACACTATTACTTTTTTTTTCAGGGCCTCACCAAACGCTTCATCAGTGTCTTTCTGGGTTGTCCTGACTCAAGAACTCGGGAAGCACATGCTCGTACAGCGCACACTTTTAAACCAACTCATCTTATTGCATCCCATGAAGTCCCAATGGTACTTCTTAACATGAAAATTGATAAAGAGAGAGACCCAACGAGAAAGAGGGCTCTACAGAGAGATTATGTCAACCGTCGACAGGTAAGAAATGTCAGCAAATGAAGAATTAGAAAACCAGACATACATTATATTGCTAAAAGTATCCACTAATCTGCCTTGTGTTTGGAGATGTAAGGCTTGAATGCAGCTGCTTGACCATGGAAACCCATTCCATGAAGCTCTATATGCTCTACTGTTCTTGATCTAATCTGAAGTTACAAGTTTTAAGGTTTGCAGTGATGTAGTGACTCTGCAGAAAGTTGGGTCCTCTGTGCACGATGCTCCTCAGCATCCGCTGACCCCGCTCTGTTATTTTATACTGACAGAGCAAGTTGCTCTTGTTCCAATTGATTCCACTGTGCTCTAATATCACTGACAGTTGACTGTGGAATATTTAGTAAATGAGAGTGACCCATTCTTTCACTAATATTTGTAGAAGCAGTCTGCATGCCTAGGGACTTGATTTTATACACCTGTAGCCATGGAAGTGACTGGAACCTGACTTTAATGATTTAAAAGGATGAGCGAAAACTTTTCTCAATATATATGTGTACAGTGTATTATCTCAAACCACAGTAATATGTTACAAGTATGTTTATTATTTGCTTATTCACAAATTAATGTTTATTTCTGTAACTAACCTGTTTGCATGTGATATTTTTAAAGAAAAGGGATAGGATTGAAAGTACAATGCGTACCATTGCTAATCGTGCCCGTCCTGAACAAACCTTGAGAGGAGGCTCTTCATTTGAAGGGCCCTCTCCAATGACTCATCTGCGTAATATGAAAGAGGTAGCAGAGCATTTCAGACTGACCTTCAGGGAGTGGCACGAGGAGCAGGTGATACACGGTTGCCTTGTGTTTTATTCATTAATAGCTAATCTACCATCTGCTTGTAATATTACACAACATTTTTACTGAGGACTAAAATGATTGAACTACTTTTACTCTCTATATCTATATTTCTCCATAGGAGGATGTTACTTTTCTTCTGCATCACATTCACGTCTTTGATGACCTCCTGAGGGCAAGAGCTGAAGTTCACAGGTCAGTCCAAACCAAACGAAGCCTGATCTAGATGAGAAACATGAAATAATGTAAATATGATTTGAACTCTTATACTGATTATGCTGAAGTAATTTCTGTGTGTCTTAAACCAGTCTGTATCTGTTTGTAGGATCAAAGAGGAAATAAATCACGTGTACTCTACACAAAGATTCTAGTGGACATCATCCATGTTCATCATCCCTGCACTGATGGTTCTGCTCTCCTGTTCTACAATACTACAATATAATCATACTCACGTTCTCTCTAGCACACATCAAATACGATGATGATGATGATGATGATCACATGTTGCTAAAATATAAATAGTCATATTACATGTTACAAATACACATGTATGCATTAAAAAGTCACATACACTGCATGGTCAACAGTATTGGGACACCTACACATTTATACCTACAGAAACTTTTATGACTCTACAAACAGAGGCTGTAATGTGGAGCCGGTCACCCTCGGCAGGTCTAACAGCTTTATACAGAATTTTGAAGTGTTAATCTAAAATGTGTTTGCTGAACAGCTGGTAGTGGAACATCTAGGAGGTTAGAAATATCATCTATTACAATAACACCCTGGAGTTCAATGAGTTTTTAGCTCCATCCATTCTTTTACTAATGATTGTAAAGGCAGACTGCATGGCTGGGGACTTGACTTATAGGTAATGCGACTGAATGAACATCTGAATCAGCGTAAGAGTTGTGTCCCAATATTTCTGTCCATATAGTGTATAAAATATCCGTCTCATGTCTTTTACAATAACCTTTTGTTTACTTAGGAGGTTTTCACACATGTAGTTTGTATCTCAGGTACGGATTAGTTGATTTAGTTTGTTTATTTGGAGCGTTTTCCTCCTCTGTTTGACTTGGTTTTCACACAGACAAAAACCTAATTGCATCAAAATCAAACCACCTAAGAATTTTTTCTCCTCTGATTGATCAAAGCTGTACGATGACACGGGAACAGGAGAGTAAATACAGCAAGATGTGGTATCTTACAGAAGAGCATGTATATTTAATCAATGTTGATTAATCACACAAGCAATTTTCCATGCTTGTCTCAATTTATACATTTTTAGATTTCATTTTACAAAAAAAATCATTAATAATCAATAACTGAAATGGATTTTTTTTTACCCTTTACTCTATATCTAGTCCAAGTATATTTTTTAAGTTTTGTTTAATCTTTCTTCTTATGATTGATTGCAGTTTGATTAGTTTATGTTGATATGCAGTTAGGCCCAAAAGTATTTGGACAGTGACACAATCTTCATAATGTGGGCTCTGCTCTGCTTGCCACAACACTGATTTGAAATCAAGCAAATGAGATGCAGTTGAAGTGTAGACTTTCTGGTTTAATTAAAGGGCCTGAACAAAAATATCCTATAAGGAGTTACAACCATTACTTTACAAGGCCTCCTCATTTCAGGTGCTCAAAAATAATTGGGCAAATTATCTTACAAGTCCAGGTGTGGTATTTCCATGTATAAGCTGTTGCTGTGAATCCGTAACATGCAGTCAAAGATGCTCTCAAAGGAAGTAAAACAGATCATTATTAGTCTGGAAAAAGGAAGAAAAACATCACAGAGACCCTAAATCAACAGTTTGGTTCACTCTGGGGAAAAAGAGCGCAGTGGTGAAATCAAAACCTAAAAAAAGTCCTGGACGTCCATGGAGGACAACAGTGGGAACAGACGAAAAAAAAATCCACACAAGTAAAGAACACTCTCCAGGAAGGAGTTGTATCGGTATGTTAGACAACCATAAAGTGAAGCCCTCATGGGAGCAAATACAGAGGATTCACCACAAGCATCAAATCATTAGAAATGCCAGATTTGACATCTAAAGAAGTCAGCCAAGCTCTGGAACAGTGTTCTTTGGACAGGTTAAACTAAGATCAGCCTGTACCAGAATGATGGGAAGATGATGAAGTAAGTATAAAGAAGGCTTGGAACGGCTCGACATAAAGCTCACTCATCAAGTCCTCTGTAAAACATGGTGGTGGATGGGTGTGCATGACTTCCAGTGGCACTGAGTCACTGGTGTTTATTGAAGAAGTTACAAAAGAAAGAAGCAGAAGGATGGATTCTCTTTGGAAGGCGCTTCGCAGTACAGATGAACAATGATCCAAAACATACTGCGAAAGCAACCCAGGAATTTTTTTTTTTTCAATGTAAAAAGTGGAATATCTTTAATATTCTGCAGTCAATCACCAGATCTGCACCTGATTGAGCAGCATTTTACTTCTCGCTTAAGACAAAACTAAAAGTAGAAAGACCCACAAACAACCAGCAACAACTGAAGATGCATGGAAAATAATTATAAAGGAGGAAACCCAGAGTTGGTTGGTGTCAAACAAATAATAAAAAAAGTGTAACTGTCCAAATATTTTTGAGCTTGACTGTACATATATATTCATTTTAGAGTGTGTATTGATTAGCAGTGATTAAAGTTTATTTAGCGCAATTAAGAGGGATAATCAGGGTTGAAGTAACGGCTAAAGTGCAAACGCCTTCTCACACTGTTAGAGTATGAGATGTGTAAGCTTACGCATATTATAACCACATTTAGTGTTAGAGTAAAGGTCAAAAACTGCAGAGTACATGTAGGACTGCAGGAGTGTCTGGTAACCAACTGCCATTTGGAAACTCTGCCTTATCCACTTATGACCTTTTTTTAATTTCTTTACATTTTAATATATCAATTGTTTTAATCAAGACTGTTAATGATTTCTGGCTGTTTTGTTTTTTCTTCCTTTTTTGACAAATTCTTTTTCTTTATAAATTCATTATAAAAGACTGTTCTTTGAATAAATCTGGCAAAAATAACTCTGGACTTTGGACTGAATTTATCCCATCTTTGGAAGGCCAATTGCCTAGTGCCCATTCATATGAACTCCTCTATCACCAGTAATGAGGACAAGCCTCCTACAATACATGTGATGTGAATCAGACCCCGCCTCTTTTCCAACTGCTGCCAGTGCAGCATCAGTAAGCAGCCAATGGGAGTGATGAGGGAAGAGAGCATCACTTACCCACCCAGAGAGAGCATAGTAAGTTGTGTTCCCTCAGAACGGCAGTAAATAAATAAATAAAAATGTAACCAAATAATAATAATAATAATACATTTTATTTTTATAGCGCTTTTCAGGATACTCAAAGACGCTTTACATTGCATAAAAAATACAATATGAAAATACATAGTAAAATAATCAACATCATCACCAACATCATCAATACCATACAATAGAAATCAAATAGAGCAAAACAATCAAAGCATAAAAGATAGAAAATTTAAATTTAAAGAGATTAAAAACAGATGAAGAAAAGGAAAAAAGGAGAGGGACATAGAAATGTTGCATCATGTGTTGAAAGCAGATCTGAAAAGGTGAGTTTTGAGGAGAGATTTAAAAGTGGGAAGATCAGAGCAGTCGCGGAGGTGTTTTGGGAGAGAGTTCCACAGGGAGGGGGCAGCTATGGAAAAAGCTCTGTCGCCCCAGGTCCGGTGCTTGGTTCTACCAATGGACAGTAGATTGGCGTCAGATGATCGAAGTGAACGGGAAGGAGTATGATAATGAAGCAGGTCAGTGAGGTAGGGAGGGGCCTGATTATGGAGAGCTTTGTGAGTAAATAAAAGAATTTTGAATTGAATACGATGAGTGACAGGGAGCCAGTGAAGTTGTTGGAGGACAGGTGTAATGTGGTCGCGGGAGGGAGAACGAGTGAGGAGACGTGCAGCGCAGTTCTGAATATATTGAAGTTTATTTAAGATTTTGTTAGATGTGCCGTAAAGAATGCTATTGCAGTAGTCAATTCTAGATGTAATGAAAGCGTGGATCAGGGTTTCAGCGGAGGAAAAGGAAAGTGATGGACGAAGGCGTGCAATGTTTTTTAGATGAAAAAAAGCAGATTTTGTGATTTGATTTACATGATTGTCAAATGAAAGATTACTGTCAAAAATGACTCCAAGATTACGGATGTTTGAGGAAGGAGACAATGTAGAGTTGTCAATCGTGAGCTGGAAGTTTGTTGTGTTTTTTGTCAGGGATTTCGGACCGATAATAATCATGTCAGATTTATCACAGTTTAATTTGAGAAAGTTGGTTTTCATCCAGGATTTTATTTCAGTGAGGCAATTTGTCAGAACAGAAAGAGATGCAGTAGTGATGGATTTGGTAGAAATGTAAAGCTGGACATCATCAGCATAGCAATGGAAATGAAGGCCATGCTGACGAATGATGTTACCGAGAGGAAGCATGTAAAGTATGAATAGTAGTGGACCAAGCACCGAGCCTTGGGGAACACCTTGGGATAGTGGAGCAATAGCAGAACTGCAGTTGTTAATATTAACAAACTGTTTGCGGTTTGTGAGGTATGACCTTAGCCAACAGAGGGCAGTACCTGTGATATTGAGTGAAGATTTAAGGCGTGAAAGAAGAACAGAGTGGTTAATGGTGTCGAAAGCTGCAGTAAGATCGAGGAGGATGAGAATACTAATATGTCCTGAGTCAGAGGAAAGAAGAAGGTCATTTGTCACTTTGATAAGGGCTGATTCAGTGCTATGTTTGGGACGGAAACCAGACTGAAACAGTTCAAACAAATTGTTAGAAACTAAATGATTTGTAAGCTGAGACGCAACAACACGTTCTAGCATTTTTGACAGGAAAGGGAGGTTTGAGATGGGACGAAAATTAGTCAAATTTTCTGGGTCAAGCCCTGGTTTCTTTAGGATGGGGGTGACAGCAGCCAGTTTGAGGGAATGTGGAACTGAACCAGAGCTAAGGGAAGAGTTTATTATGTCTGTGATGAGTGACGAGATGGCTGGGAAGCAATCCTTCACCAGTTTAGATGGGAGAGGATCTAGGATACAGGTGGAGCTTTGAGTTTTAGCAACAATCTCTGACAGCTGTATTTGAGACACAGGTGAGAACTGCGAGAGAGGCTGAGTGATAAATTGTGGTGAGACAAATGGAGGGCCAGGAAGGACAGGAGGGATGGACAGTGAGCTGTAAATGGTCTCGACTTTTGTTTGAAAAAATGAAAGGAAAGAATTGCATTTATCAACTGTAAAGGAATTGGAGATGTTATCCATTGGTTTGAGAAGTTTGTTTATTGTGGAGAAGAGAGCTTTAGGGTTAGACGAATCAGCATGAATAAGATCAGAGTAGTAATTGGATCGGGCTGTATTTAGGGCATCTTTATAAAGTTTAAGGTGATCAGAGTATGCCTGGTGGTGCACTGTTAGGCCGGTATTCCTGTAAAGTCGTTCAAGCTGGCGTTACCGAGATTTCATTTGGTGGAGTTCTGGTGTGTACCATGGTGATGAATGGGAAAATGAAACTACTTTGGTTTTGAGAGGAGCCAGCTGATCAAGACAGGAGGAGAGAGTGTCATTATAATAATCGACAAGGGCTGAAGGATTTCTAGGTGGCAGAGGAGGAGAGACAGACAACTGGTTGATAAGAGAGTCTGTAAGAGCAGAGGGGGAAATTTGTTTAAGATTCCTAAACGAAATTTTACGTTTTGTTTTTGTGATGGGGGCAGGAACATCAACATCAAAGGAGACCGTCAAATGGTCAGAGACACCAAGTTGTTGATTGGAGATGTGATTTATAGCAACACCTGTCGAGCAGACAAGGTCTAGAGTATGACCCTTTATATGAGTTGGAAAGTCAACATGTTGTGTAAAGCTAAGGCACTCTAATAAATCCAAAAATTCATTAGCAAACTTGCAGTTGGTGTCATCAATATGGATGTTAAAATCACCCAAGAGGAGAACAGATGAAGAAAGGGCACTTAGATGAGTGAGGAACTCAGAAAAGTCAGCAAGAAAGGAGGGGTTTTGCTTGGGGGGGCGATAGATCACAGCAATGACCAGAGGAGTAGGGCCAGACAGCTTGAAAACAAGGTGTTCAAAAGAAAGTGCAGCAGGAATGGAAATTGTAGTTGTTTTAATGTCTGCCCTATAGATTGCAGCGATACCACCTCCTCGCCCTTCCATGCGAGGCTTAACAATGTATGTATAACCTACAGGAGTGGTCTGATTTAACAAATAATAGTCCAAAGGTTTTTGCCAGGTTTCGGTAAGACAAAGAAAATCTAGTTTGCGGTCAGATATAAATTCATTTAAGACAAGACTTTTAGTATTGAGCGAGCGAGTATTAAGCAAAGCCATTTTCAGGTGGCATTGCTGTGTGTTGGACTCCAAGGTCCTGGGGAAAGAACGAAGGTTGGCCAAATTTGCATATGGTTTGTTATGGCGCCGTGGTGGTAAGGTTGTACGGTAGGACCAAATAGATGGAATGCAGTTTTGAAATGCCATATTGTGCATACAAATGGGGTCAAAACCTCTGTTTGGAGGTTGCCACTGTGGTTCCATTACACCACATTTAACCATGTAGACCGTACTGACCAGGAATTCCAGCAATAATCTGGAATTTACCTGTGACCAACGTAAGGAAACTGGAGTTAGAACACAGAGGAGTGACAGACACCCCAAGATTGTCAATAAAGCAGACCAGAGCATTTTAACTCGTAGTACAGAGAGAAAACATGAAAATAACCTGAGATAGTCCAGTCCAGTTCACTTAGTCCGCAGCGCGGCCGGGTGAGACGCCGCCAGACACAGGCGAGGATCCGCAGCGCGGCCAGGTGAGACGCCGTCAGACACAGGGGAGGATTCGCAGCGCGGCCAGGTGAGACGCCGTCAGACACAGGGGAGGATTCGCAGCGCGGCCGGGTGAAACGCCGCCAGACACAGGGGAGGATCCGGAGCGCGGCTGGGTGAGACGCCGCCAGACACAGGCGAGGATCCGCAGCGCGGCCAGGTGAGACGCCGTCAGACACAGGGGAGGATCCGCAGCGCGGCCAGGTGAGACGCCGTCAGACACAGGGGAGGATCCGCAGCGCGGCCGGGTGAAACGCCGCCAGACACAGGCGAGGATCCGCAGCGCGGCCAGGTGGGTAGTAATTTTGGTTAATTTTGGTAATTAGTAATTTGGTTATTAAAACAGTAAAGAACAATTACAATTAATTTAAAATATATATATATATATCTTAATCATTTCTTATTTATGGGTGTCTTTATTAACAACAGTTTTTTTATTCATTTATATATTTATATATATATATATATATATTTATATATATATATATATATATATATATATATATATATATATATATATATATATATATATATATATATATAACTATTTATTTCTGCATTCATTTATGTCCTGATTTATTTATTTCTGTTTTCCTTGACCTTATAATATATAATAATGAAGCGGCTGTCAAGCAATGATGTCAGCTCATATCAGCCCCTCTCTCTCTGGGTTTGATTGCTAAGCCTGTATGTGAAAAACACGCCCCTTCATTATCATATAAGAACAAGAAAAAAAAATAAAAAAATAAATCGTGAAATAAATGAATGCAGAAATAAATACATCGAGAAATAAATTAATACAGACATGAATAAATCAGGAAATAAATGAATGCAGACATAAATAAATCAAGAAATAAATGAAAGCAGAAATAAATAGTTATGTAAATAAATGAACGAATTAAAATAAAAATTAAACAATGTTAATAAAGAAACCCATAAATAACAAATGTTTAAGATTTTTTTCTTATTTGTATGTATTTATTTGTATATTAATTATAATTATTCTTTACTGTTTTAATCACCATATACATTACTTTTATTGAGTTATTTACTTACGTTTTTATTTATTTGTTTATTGTTATTTTTGGCAGTTTTGGTCAAAACAGAGTTCAAACCCTAATTTAAAGTCAGAATTCAGGGCAAAAGTACTAAAAATACAAATAAACAACCACAGAAAGGTCTAAACGATACTGACCAATCAGCTGCCTGTGTCTAATAAACAACAGAAGGTTCAGTTCACAGTGAGAGGAACCACAAAATAATAATAAATGAGGATAAACTGATGTGAGGTAACTGTACAGCAGATGTTGGTGCTGAAATGAAACCACATCAGTCAGTTTTTTTGGTAAGGAGGACCTCTAGGGTTGAGAAAAGGGAATAGCAGGAGCAGATTTTACACTTAAAGCCCTTTCACACAGAGTACAAATGGATCATTTTTCCCCCTCAAAGCTGAAGAAAGCAAGGGGGGCCAAGGCTCACACATAAGAGGAGACCATCCTACCACTGGTCAGACAACTTTTAATTGTATATGTATAAAGACATGCCTTTCTTGTGTATGTTAAAAAAACAATTATTTATAAAGAAGCAGGCAAATTGTAAAATTTTAATACAATCACTACATGCAATACAATTATTAAAACTTCTCCAAAGCGCTCCAATGTTTTCATCATATTGTCTGCTTTTAATATTCGTTCTCCCACTCCTCGGGCTATTGACCTAGCCACGTTAGCTAGCGTCTGCTAACCTTAGCTCACCTCGCTACCCCCGGTGTCCCGGTGCCCCAGTACCGCCGTCCTCTGGCGGTGTGTGGGGAATGGCGTGGGTAAGAAGGCACATGACAAGAGAGATGTATCTTTGGCTCTTTAGTGAAGGTATTTGCAGGGCCGGCGCCAGGACATATACAGTGGGGGGCGTCAGATATTTTCAGGGGGGCGGTGCTTATTCAAGTGAAACGAATTTTGCTACCTCTCGCAGTGAACCTGCACAATCTTATTGGTTCCACAATACGGTGCTAAAATGCAGCCAGTAACACAATTAGTTTGCCTCAGCATTATCAAATGCTGATAACAACCACACATTATGTACACAACAAAAATTGTATGCCAATGAAGCGATTCTTAACATAAACATCACACAGTATACGTGCAAATAAGGCAGAAATCCAAAACAATGCAACACTACATGCTAAGTCCACTAAACTTGCCTTGTCCGAAAACCAGCCTCAAATGAACAAATTTTAGCTTACCTTAAAATCAATAAAGCTGAAGTCTTCTCTTTGTTGAACTGAATCTTCTCAGTAGTTTCTCTTTCCATTCTCCGTGGAATTTGCTGGATAAATCCCTTTCGAATGCCAACTGAATCAACTGGGCTTTACGTTTATGCAGCATGCTACGTCTATGTTCAGAGAACACGTTCTTCAGCGTAGAGAAGGAGTTCTCACACATCGCAGTCGATGCCCCAAATGTCAGGGCATGCGTGAATGCAGTCAGCACACATGGCATTGCCTCCAAAACACTGGAAAATTTCTGAAGAAGTTTTTCCAGGGTCAGTTTTTCACCATCCAAACCTATCAGCCGAGTTTGTAGAAATTGATTAGCGACAGCAAACTGAGCCTCCACCATATCTGTCTTTGTCAGGTCCAGTAATGGTTTCACTTTTCCAACATCCATAAAGTTTGGACTGCCTGGATCCAAAGCACTTAATCCATCCATGAGTTGACTGTTACGTTCGTTGAAACGCGCATCCATTTATCCAAGAACAGAGTCTATTGTGCTAAAATACAGCCTTTTGCACTCTTGCTCATTGTTATCTTCGTGCTGACCAAGCGACCGCTCGACCACATACTGCTGTAGTGACGTTGCTACCACTCGCTTTCTTTTTGGGGGAGCAGGTTCTGTGCTTCCACAGTTTACCCACAGTTTTTCAAATTCAGCATCAGTACGCAAACTCCGTACACAATCAGATGCGTGTTGGATGAGCTGAACAGCTGTAATTAGGTCTGTTCTTTCAGACTGCAACAACTTGTTGGGTGGATCAAGCAGCCCCAAGACTTTGTGAATCATGCTTGCAATGAATTTGAAGTTTGTGGCTGTAATTGCCTTATGTAGTCCAGCAGCTTCGATTTTCACGTCAACACAAGTTCTGCTGGTTTCTAGCTCGCTCAGCAGCTCAGCAAGTGTGTTGAATGATTTTAATATTACAGACACAGTGTCGAGGTGGCCAGTCCACCTTTGATCGAGTAATCGTTTGAGTTTTTCTCCGGAATACTGTGCACTGACGGTGGGCTTTCTGAGAAATTTGTACAGTGCATTGCACGTATCAAAAAATCCTCAATTGTGTTCTCTGACGACATAGCATGTACAACAACCAGATGTAACTGGTGGTTAAAGCAGTGAATATACGGCACCTCTCTTTTCAGCTTATCTTGTAGAAGTTTCTGCATGCCCCCTTCTCGCCCAGACATAACATTAGCCCCGTCATAACACTGGCTCAGTATTTTGTCTGTACATAGTCCAGAATTTGAAAGCTCTTCAAGCACTACATTTGTCAGGGATAGGGCGTCACAGTGTTTGGTACTCACCATTGACAAGAGCCTCTCTCGAATCGTGTAGCTCTGGTCCACATAACGAAGGATTATGGAAACATTTTCACAGCCTGTTGGATCTTTAGTTCCATCGACCTTGATTGTAAACCATGACTCTCCAATGTCTTTGACTATTTCTTCTGTCACGATATTGCTCATCAGTTCAATAACCTCATTCTGGATGTCATGTGAGGTGTATGTAGAATTCCTTGGGATAGTACTGAAGGCTTGCGCTAGTTCAGAATTTTGTCTCAAAGTGTACTCAAACAAAGAAAGAAAAAGTCCACTGCCTCCCTCTCCTCGGCTTTCAAGTGAGTCAATTGTGCCCCTTAACGGCAATTCATTGGATACAAGGAATTCAATAATGTCAATAATTGATGACACATAAAGTCGATTTCTAGCGAGCTGATTGGCATTCACCAATGTTGAAATTTCCCTGTCTGTTGAACGTCGCAGTTGTTGTTCTTTCCAAATAGCCACACACGCCTGATGCTCCTTGCTATTAGCATGCCTACAAAGCCCTTTAGCTTTATCAGTCGCATGCCTCCAGTTGGTAAATCCAGTCTTAGTAAAAACAGAATCAGTCCCTCCAAATTTCCTACATGGGAAACAGAATGCAGCGTCTGCCTTTTGTGAATATTCAAGCCAGTTTCTGTCCTTATACCACCCGGCTGAAAATGACCGAAAACAGTCGTTTTTGAACAGTTGTTTGGGAAACTGTTTAAGACAAACCTGCAGCGGCTCGTCATTGCCCAGGTCGTCCGGCGAATTCGAGGCAATTTCAGCAGAGCTCTCGCTGCTGTTTGAAGCTGAAGCAGCCTCTGTTTGCGGCTCTATGCTCAGAGTCGACTGGGTCTCACCCAAAGAAACACGAGAAAGAGCATTTGAGGTTGTTTCTCTCTGTGTGTTGCCGTCAGGTCCATTTTCTTTACGAAGCCATTTTCTGATATCCATTGTTAAAACTTTTAGTCAGCGCCATTACCTAATGTTTCACTATGATCCAGCGGTCTAATCAAGAGTGCCCGCCCACCGTCATCATAGCGACAGTTTCATTGGGTAAATGTGACCAATAACTGGCAGTTTTAACAACACGAATCACACATTTGACAGCCTATTATGGACCGTGTTTTAATACGTTTAGGGACCAATAAAGCTACGGGAAACGCTACCAATTGCTTCAGAAAAAAAGCTAAATTATTTTTAAAAATATTGTAAAATAATTAAGTCTTATTATATACAATAGGGGGCGGGACACTTCGCCTGAGGGGGCGACGCCCCCTTTCGCCCCCCTGTGGCGCCGGGCCTGGGTATTTGGCATAACAGGTACAAGCAACTAGCTATGGTTCAGTGCTGCAGCCTGCGACGAGTCCTTTATTTACCTGCTTCCTGCGCTACGCGCATAAAACTGGGTGCTGGCATCTGATTGGCTAACACAACTGCTAGTGTTTTTACGCACTCCCACTACAGTATCAACAACTGATTGGTAAATCAGTGCTTACAGAAATTATTTTACATAATGTGATTACAGTTACATGCATGTTAATGTACAGTATATAGCAATTACTGAGCATTTTTCAGGAAACAAGATTTTCTTAAATGTAAGGAAAAACTGGTGGTGTTTGGGGCACTGCCCCTTTAAGAAATCCAGAGAAGAAATCTTTTAGTACATCAGAAATTAGTTAATATATTGTACAATAATTCAGAAATGATTTAGTCATACTATGCCTCTCTGGTGCTAAACCTAGCATTTGTTTTAAAATGTAAATGAGTATTTAGTTCATTTCTGTGTGATTGATTTATTTACTTCCTGTGTGTGAGGCTCCGCACTAATGGGAGTCAATGCAGCTTCTTAAATTTTTGGCAATCAGGTGACCTGTGGCAGCTGTTTGATTGGGCTGCATCAAATTATAAATAGCATGCAAAGACGGTTAAACAGTAGTAGTACCCTGAAAAGCAATGGGCAGTGTGGCAAAGGGAGAATATGTCAACAATAGTGAGTACCATAGTAAATCCACTGGATGAAGGAAGATCAGTGACAAAGTCTAAAGCTATGTGGGAACAGGCGTATTCAGGGACCGGGAGTGGCATTCATTTTCCTGCACGAAGAGACTTGGGTGTCTTGCACTGGGCACAAACTGAGCATGGCCTTCTTAATTGTGTCCCACCAGTAACTGTTAGCTATCTTCACTTGGGCTGACATGTCACATTGTTTTCTTACTAACGTTTTTTTTTTACTTCAGCCCTGACCCACTTTCTCTCAGAGTGAAGAGTTTACAGGCATGTGTGGGAGTTAATATTTTGTACATAATTTTACCCTTATGGTTTAATTACCATAATCTGACAAAGAAAGTGTCAATAGCTAATTAGTTAGCTACTTACCCATCAGAGTGTTTTTTTTTTTTGGGGGGGGGGGGGGGGGGGGTTGTGCTGTTTAGTTTGGAAGCTAGTGATAATAACATTTCTGATACATACACTAATAGCTTTCATGACCTTCATGAATTTTAGAGTTTATTTCAGAATAGTAGAGTATGTGAGGATATGAATCTGTGTGTTGTGGATGTTTTTATTAATTCAAGTTAATTAATCTTAACTCCAATTAACAATCTCAAATTTCACTGTGTAGAGATTAGTAAATTAAAGGTTTAGTGAGCTAACTTTCATGCAGAAACAGATAACCTGGTAATTTGAGATGGGTCTAAAAAAGACTACAATGAATGCCAATGAATGTTCTAATATGTTCACATATTGGAACCATATACTTGGGCTCCAAATGAAGAGCCCATAAAACCCTAGTATGTATTGTTCTTTTCCTCAGGTTTTTGCAGAACAGTTTCATAATTTACATTCAGGTTCCAGGAATCGTCTCAAAAGTACCTTTAATTCAGGATCAATAAGCTGACTAAGCCCTGTGCTCTGGCTGAAAGGGTCTGCTAAAACATTAATTTATTTATGAGAAAGAGATCCTGTGCAGAAAAGCACTAGTCCGTCTTTTACTTTCAGTTGTACTAAAAGCCCTTAGTACATTTGCCACTGTCCTCATAAATACTAGAAGTGGTCTTTTTTTCTTCTCATGGACCTTACAGCACAATATACTTATAAAAAAAAACACACAAACTGGGGAAACCTGGGGTGTCTTGGGATACCCAAACAAAATGAAAAACAAAAAACACTCAAAAACTCTAATAAACATGAAAAAGGCCCAACTGTAGCTCTTTTATTCTCTTTTATTAAATTAGTGTGCTTAGTCTTTTAACACTCAGCCCTTATGTTCATCACATAGTCTCTCATATCCTTCATGAGACAACTGCTTTATGTGGTTCTCTGAGCACATCTGGGGAAGTACATCCTGACCCATGGCATCTCTATCTTCTCACAGTCACAAAATATAATGTATAATTTTTATCAAATTACTTCTAAAATAATCCTTATATTATGGTGATCTATTGAGTACAGGGTCTCTAAATAATAATCTACAGTTGCAAGAATGTATGTATGTGAACCCTTTGGAATTACTTGGATTTTTGCATAAATTGGTCATTAAATGGGTTCTGATCTTCATCTAAGTCACAACAATAGACAAACACAGTCGGCTTAAACTAATATCACAAAATATATATATATATATATATATATATATATATATATATATATATATATATATATATATATATATATATACATAGGCGTAGGAACCGGGGGGGATATTAGAAACAGGTGGATTTGTCCCCCCCAAAAATTATATCAGTTCGCTCAGATCAGCCGTACTATTAATGAGGAGACAGACCGGACCAATCACGGAGCCGGTTCAGGTATTAAGTCCCGCCTCTCAGTAGAAACAGCCAATCAGCTTGCTGGTTTTGCGGCGCGCGGAGCAGAGGCAGTTTGCTGTTGGGGAAGCCCCGCCCCCTCGCTGTGAGATTTAGCAGCGGGATCGGGACGCAGCAGCTTCAGCTGATTTTAAAACAGATATGGATATACGGAGATTTTTCTAACAGAAAGTTAACGGTAGGCTAACCACTTCAACTGTGATATGTTTCTGATAGCTGGTTAAAAATACACGTCTCTGAATCAGCACACAGATTAAACACACTGTGATTAATAAACTGCAGCTGTTAGTGAGTTAGCTTAACTTTGGAATTAGCTAGTTTGGGAGTCAGGGTTAAAGAAAAAAATAAAATATATATGTAATGTTTCCCTGTACCTGATCAGCTAATCACGTTCATTTTCAAACTGTTTATTCATTTAGGATTACAGGACTTACTGTGAGCTATAATGAACGAAAATTTATTTAACTAACTAGTTATCTAGAAGCTGGATGTAGATGATGGCCAGAATTTAGTACAGTACTTTATGTTTGTAGTTTAAAGCAGTTACTTAACCCCGATCACTGCCCTAAACTAGTGTTTTCCAGCTGATCAGCTAATAAACAGTCATTTACTGAGTTTACCTGTTAAAATCCTTTAGCCCCATATGGAGCCTAAATTAATCATTTATATCCACCAGAGGAAGCTGTAGAATATGCAGAACAGTGTTAATATGCAGTAGAATATATAAGAACAGGGTTGAGAAACACTGATCTAACCTGACTTCTGTTCATTTGTAGTTCACAGTAAGACCACATGTCCTGATGTTTATAAAAATCTGTATGCAACGTAAAGTTACATTCTTTTACATAAGAAGAGCTCTCAGTAGAAAAAAAATAAGAGCGCAGGAGAAAATGTAAATATACAACAGAATTGACATGCCAATACATAATAATAATAATAATAATAATAATAATAATAATAATAATAATAAAATAATAATAGTAACCAAATCTGTTATATTATTTTAAATATTAGGTGATAACTGATCATTTTTGTCATATGTATATAATTCAGACATTGCATGCATAACAGTAACTGTAACGTGGAGTAACAAGTTTAGGTTGTAAAATAAACCTTATAATAATAATTTACTTTTAATTAAAAGTAATTTCCACAAATGTTGTTCTAGGAAACTATTGGGTGGGCTTGTGTTCATATTGGCAAATGTGTCCCCCCCAATATCAAGCCCGCTCCTACGCCCTTGTATATATATACACCCGCAGCTTCACAGCGCTGCTTTAAACAGTGCACAGACTTCAATAGCGGAGCAAAGCACGCGGCGAAACGAGACGAGTCATTGGATAAATGCAGGGCTTTGTCCCGCCCATCGGACGCTCAGCGTCTCTGGGGGTCTATGGGGGGACGCTCAGCTTCTGCATGATGATTGGATGACCTGTCTGAGGTGGAGTCCCTTTTTGATTGACAGCGAAATTAGCAAATCAGCGATCTTTGGGTGTAAACATTAATTTAGTGCAAAAGGTGGGGAAAAGTAACAGGTATTTTCAGCAGTTCTGGTATGATAAAGTGAGCTGGCTGACTGGAAGTGCTGTAACAAATAAAATGTAATGTTGGCCATTCCTCTTGAAAAAACCATCTCAGGACATAAATTACCAGGAACCAGTAGTAAGTATTGTGTTATCATTAAAAATATTAAATGGATTATTCAAGGAAATTAAAACTGTTCAAAAAGGAAAAAAAAATTACCTGCATTTCTTTCCTTTACCAACTTTAAAGATTTTGCGTAATTTTTTTTCATTTCATTTTATGTTTATTCATGTCATAGCGTTTTCTTAATGTAATTGTTCAATGTAAAGAATGGGTACCTTTTTGTTGTGTAGTGAAAACTTGAAAATAATGCCTTTTGTTTACAAAAAAATAACATCTCAGGGAGAGTAGAATTTACGTATAAATAAAACTACATATGTTAAGACGTAGGCTGAAATTGAGCTTCCCCTCTTTGAAAGACCAGCAACCGCCACTGATATATATATATATATATATATATATATATATATATATATATATATATATATATATATATATATATATATTGTGAGCAACCTAGCTAGGAGGACCCAGTTGAAGCAGGAGTCAGAGGCAGGTTCAACAAAAAGTTCCCCGTAGGGCGTTTATTAATAAAAGGAAAAAAAAACTGAGAAAAGTAGTCTCTATCTCTAATGACCGAGACTGTAGGAGCCAACAGGCTAGAGAGGCAAATATCCCTTCCAAATCCAGGAGAGGTTAGTCCATCCAATGACTGGAGTTTTTAGGACAGGGATCCTTCTGTGCAACGGGTCCAGAGTCAGCATTCTAGGTCAAGGAGAGAGAGAAAAATATGTTAGAGTGGAGCTGGGGACAAACCAAACCATACTCAACCCAGCCCCAGTAATACTGAACACAACAGGTTAACATTTACAGTGCAGGGTGGAAAAATATGTGAAGCCCTAGACTAATTACTTTTCAAGAGCTAATTGGTGTGTTGGTTAAAGCTGCCCTGCCCTATAAAAACACACACCAGTTTAGAGTTCACTGTTCTTAAGAAGCATTGCTCAATGTGAATCATGCCTCACACAAAAGAGCTCTTAGAAGACCTGCGTTCAAGAATTGTTGTCTTGCATGAAGCTATAAAGGGTTAAAAAGTATCTCTAAAAGCCTCGATTTTCATGTGTCCACGGTACGACAGACGGTGTACAAATGGAGAAAGTTCAGCATTGTTGCTACTCTCTCTAGGCGTGATCGTCCTGTAATGATGACTGCAAGAGCACAGCACAGAATGAGCAATGAGGTAAGGAAGAATTCTACAGTGTCAGCTGAAGACTTACAGAAATCTCTGGCACATGCTAACATTTTTGTTGACAAATCTACAATAAGAAAAAAAAAACATTAAACAAGAATGGGAGGACACCACGGAGGAAGCCACTGCTGTCCAACTGAAGCTCAACAGAGAATAGATGATGCAGCAGGACAATGACCCAAAACATAGAAGCAAATCAACAACCGAACGGCTTCAACAGAAGAAAATTACTGGAACAGTTTTGTGAAGAGGAATGATCCAAAATTCCTCCTGACTGTTGTGCACGTCTGATCTGGAAAGGAAATGTTTGGTTGAGGTTTTTGCTGCCGAAGGAGGGTCAACCAGTTATAAAATCCAAAGGTTCACATACTTTTCCACCCTGCACTGTGAATGTTAACATGTTGTGTTCAATAAAACCATGCAAACATATATATTAGTTTAAGCAGACTGTGTTTGTCTATTGTTGTGATTTAGATGAAGATCAGAACACATTTAATGACTAATTTATGCAAAAATCCAAGTAATCCCAAAGGGTTCACATACTTTTTTTTGCAACTGTAGATTATTATTTAAATAGCTAAAATGTGTTCCTTCTAATTTGTGAAACATACCAGTCCTGCTTAAAATTTTATACACATTTCCTAACCTTTAAAAAACATTTTTATTGCAGTTTCGTCTCTGCAGCATCCCCACAAGTTCAACTGTGCTATGGATGAGGATGATGTTACTGTGTACTTTGGTACACGGACACCCACAATATGCAACTCAATCAATCAATAATATTGCTACTGCTTCCTAAACCCATACATCACTGCAGTATCCCTTCTAAACTGCCTCTCACATTTTTTAGAATTTAGTTACCTTTAAAAAAAGAAATATATCCAATAGGTATGCTGTACACAAAAAATGATCATTGCCAACTGTAGCATAACAGACTGTATAATGGCTGTGTATGATGTATAGAATGGCTGATTTGGCTCTAGGATTTAAATTATGTTATTTAAACAGAATATAAATACACTTTACAGCCATTCTATAGCTGCAGAACAGATTTCAACACAACACATCTCTAACATTTTCCCCTTCTAATAGAATTGCTGTCTTATGATCTAATGATGATGAATGATGCTAAAATTGCTGTCTAATCATTTCCTCAGAAAGTGAAAGTAAAATTGTGCAGGGGGAATTTCAGATAAGGACAGATATGTTGATACTGAAGGTAGCACTGAGTGCTGGGACCCGTATATAAATGCCAGCCTGTCTTTAAAAAGCAAGAGTGTTCTTCCAGCTGCTGATTCCATAGACTGGGCAGACTACAGACTATCCGGTGAGAACTTTCCATAAAATATTAATTTAATAAAAAATATTATTTTAAATTGTAGATTGTGTATTTAGTGAGGCAGACTTTTTGAATATTATACTAATTGATTTAACTTAATAACTTGGTGACTTATTTATTATAATTATTTAAACTTAACTCTTTTTTTATCAATTTAATAAACAGATACAATTTTCACACAAGTGAGATGATTTAATAAATGAAAGGACTTGATATCAGTAATGGTGGGTGTTTAATACAATAAGACTAAAAGTTTTAAATACTAATTATGACAATTATACAATGGTGATGGTGTATTACAATAAACAACTGTGATATATCTTTTAAAGATTTTTTTTTATGTTGAATAATTTGTACAATGTCATTTTTTATGTAATTTTTTTAAGGGAAAAAGTTAGGACACCCCCACATTTATTCTAAATCCAAAATGAGGTGCATCACATCAGCTGTAGATGATTAGAACATGGTTAGAGAAGATGTGGAAGGAGCCTGTCTTGTTTAATCCTCAGACATGAGTTTTATCTTAACAAAGGTTTTTAATAGGTATTAATTTATTCACTGTACTGCACTGTATATTACAAAAGCACATTTCCACATTAACAACACATTGACAAGTGTCGTGGCACATCACGTTATATATGTATGTAGTAGAGCTTTTTTCACTTTCTTATAATATCTCTGTAATTTTCTGTGTAAAATAAAATGTTTTAAATGTTCAGCTTTAACAGGTTTTAACAGATGATTAGGTAGATATGTGTTGTATGCATGCCTCATAGCAGCAGTGTGTGTGTGTGTGTGTGTGTGTGTGTGTGTGTGTGTGTGTGTGTGTGTGTGTGTGTGTGTGTGTTCATGCATTAATGCGTTACCCTTTACAGCATTATTAAGATGGGTGGGACACAGAGTAAGTGGGTTCTTCTGGCTGCTGGTTCCAAAGGTTGGACAAATTACAGACATCAGGTATAACAAATGTATATCTCAAATATAATATTTCAAACAGGTAGTAAGCACTCATATAATAAGCATCATAATCTATTCATCAGGCTGATGTGTGTCATGCCTATCAGATGGTTCACCAGCATGGTATTCCAGATGAGCAGGTGGTGGTGATGATGTATGATGATATAGCTTACAATGCAGAGTAAGTATATTTACATTTTAATACAGAATTAGCATCAGTGATCATAGCTACATTTACCTGCAAACTGAAATGATATAGTGAATGGACATCAGATGCATTTAACAGGAACCCAACACGAGGACAAATCATCAATGAGCCCAATGGACAGAATGTTTACACAGGAGTTCCAAAAGACTACACTGGACCAGTATGTATTCTTTCAGATTTACAATGCATCCTTTATGTTGTCATATATATTGCAGCTGATTACCTGATTAGCTGGTATTCAGGTTTATATAAAATGATATTATTAATCACTGAAATAACTCATTCCAGTAACACTTTACATTAAGTGTTGACTAACTAACATTAATTATTACATTAGTTACCATGCATAAACAATGCTTAGGTAATGTTAATTAAATACGGAACTGCTGCATTAATTAATGTTACTTTCACATTACAAGTAAAACATTTGTTAAGATGAACAAGAAATCCTATACTTTATTAGCATATACTTTACTAATGTTAGGTAAACAAGTAACAACTGCATTAGTTCATCTTCTTGTCATTTGCTTGTGTACTGCAGTTATGCATATGGTAATTTTTGTATATTTATTAAGCAAATATTAGTTTGGATGGTGCTTATGCTTCATTTCATCATTCATATATATATATATATATATATATATATATATATATATATATATATATATATATATATATATATATATTAGTGTTTGCTGGAACTCAACTTACATGTACAAATTGTAAATATAAACCATGATTAACCAATAATGCCTTTTTAAAGCATTATTAACATCTGTTAAACATTACTAAACACTTATACAGCTCTGTTCAGTGAAATAAATATACCTGATGTAAAGTGAAATTAAACAATTCTAATCCATGTAGAGATGTATTTCCAATAGTCAAAAAGTCAAAATGTAAATAAAATAAGTAACTGGCTACCACTGCATAAGTGTTATCACAAATATATCCAAATATATTTATCACTAATATTTAATTAATCAATATATAACAATGATTGTATGCATAGCTGCAGCATATAAGCAAATGACAAGAAGAGCAGTTGTTACTTGTTTAACGAACATTAGTTATCATTATTAATGAAGTGTATGATTTATTTTTCATCTTAACAAAAATGATTTACTTCTAGCGTTAGTTAATGTGAACATAACATTAATTAATGATGTAGTTTTGTGTTTAATTAACATTACCTAAGCATTGTTAATGTATTACCTCATGTCTTATTCATCGTAACTAATGCATTAATTCATGTTAGTTAGTCAACACTTAATGTAAAGGGTTACCCTCATTCCTTAGTTAATGATCTATTCAAATGCACTTTAAAAGGATGTTACAGCCCACAACTTCTTGGCTGTGCTCCGTGGAGATGAAGAGGGTCTTATTAAACATGGCTGGGGATCCAGAAAAGTTCTAAAAAGGTAATTCCTCGGTTTCTCTCAATACTGGATGCAGCTTTTAAAAATTACTAAAATATTAATAAACTGTTGTTTTTCTCAACAGCGGTAAAAATGACACAATTTTCATATACCTGTCAGACCATGGCAGCAAAGGAATATTTTCCTTTCCTCATGATACAGTAAGCTGCTCTTTCTTAATTTTCAGAATTTGACACATTTACTGTAGTCAAGATTAGCTTCAAACATGGTTTTACCCTTTTCAGCTGTATGCATCTGACCTTATTGCCACTGTAACAAAGATGGCAGAATCCCAGCAGTTTTCAAAGGTCAGTAATAACGCAAAATACTCAGTTTTTAAGGGGCATTAACTCTAATACTCTAATAATAATATTTTTTAGCATTTGTCAAATTTGAGCTGAAGGTGGAGCTAAAATCAGGGGGTTTAGTTACGCTTAGTTACCCAAATTAATGTTCTGATTAATGTGCAGATGGTGATCTACATTGAAAGCTGTTTTTCTGGATCAATGATTGAACATCTCCCACCAAACATTCAGAGTAAGTTTTAACAGTTGACTTAAATGACTATAGCTAACATTCTTCATTTGCTCATTAACACTGATGTGCTGCAAGCAGAATGACTGAACAGAAGGAGATTAAACTGATCAGGCTTTTACACTCTTTTTGTTCTAGTTTATGGAGTGTCAGCTTCTGGTCCTCACCAGACCTCCAAAGCTTGCTTCTATGATGACTACAGACATACATTTCTTGCTGATGTATTCAGCAGTTACTGGCTTTTGCACTGCAGAATGGTGAGTTATGAGTTGTTAATTCACTTCAACTCCAAATCCCAAAAAGTTAGCACGAAGTGTTAAAAAATATATATATCTGTATAAATATAGATTTATGGAAAATGAGAGATTTTACCATTTTATGAAAAAAAAAACATTTAAGTTGGAAAAAAAGTAATATAAGTTGGGACAGGGCCATGTCTACCATCGTGAAGCATCCTCTCTTCTTCTACAGCAGTCTGTAAATGTGTGGGAAGAGTTTTGGGAGAGGAATGATGTTGCTTTCTTCTCTGATGAACTATTTCAACTGCTTAAAAGTTTATTTAAACTGTGTGCTGATGAGATGGATGGCCTCCCCTCTCCTCTCACACTACATTAGTGGTTTCAAAAAGAATAAAAACAATGTAATTAATTCATTCATTTTATCTGACCACAGAAACATTTTACATTTTTCCTCAGTCCAATATAAATGAGAAAATATCCATGTTTTGCTATACACATGGATAAGCTAGACCTGTGTGAATGCATAATGACTTAATATTCATTTAAAAAACGTTTGACCAGTGGTAGGATGGTCCCCCCTTATATGTGAATCTTGGTCCTCCCAAGGTTTCTTCTTCCTCCAGCTCTGAGGAAGTTTTTTCCATGCCTTTGTGCTCATTGGGGGTTCTGTATTAAATGTTAAGTGTTTTGTCAGATTTTTTGTTCTGTAAAGCTGCTTTGACAACAGCAGTTGTAAAAGTTAGTTAGTTAGTTAGTTAGTTCAGTCCCGTAACCGCACTCTGCAGTCGTAGGGAGGCATGAGAGATGCTGACACAGTTGTCCTTTTCCACTGCTGCCTGTCCTTGACTTCACACAGGAGCCTGTTCATGTCCAGACCAGTCCAAGCCTTGACATCGTCCATCCAGCACTTCCGTGGTCGGCCTCGTCGCCTACCTCCTTTGACTGTTCCTTGAAGGATTGTTTTCGATAGAGTCATGTCTGCTGGTGTGCCCAAACCACTGAAGCTTCCGTCATTTTACCGATGCCAGCAGTGGTTCTTGGGGTCCAGCTAATGTGGCAACAAGACCTCTGACATACTCGTTGGTCTTATGTTCCATCCAAGAGATACCAAGGAGCCTGCGGTAGCACTTCATTTCAAATGCTTGTATGCGTTTCTCCATCTCGGTTGTCAAAGTCCAGCTTTCGCATCCATACAGGAAGATTGACAGGACCAGGGACTTGAAGAGCTTTAATTTTGTGTTGAAGCTGAGTTCTTTACTCTGCCATGTTTTTCTCAGGCCTGCCATGGCTGATGTGGCGATTGCGATCCTGATCTTTATCTCTGCTGTGCATCTGCCATCTTGGCTTAGTATGGAACCCAGGTACTTGAATGTATCTACTTCATCTAGCTGTTGGCCATTCATTGTAATGTTGGCACTGCATATATTGTTGATGCTATTCACCATTACTTTGCTCTTGTCTGTGCTCACCTCCATGCCATATGCTCCTGCTCTGCCAGCCAATTTGTCTGTCAGCGACTGGAGTTCTTGGTTGCTGCCTCCCATTAAGTCAATATCGTCTGCAAAGCGGAGGTTGCACACAGGTCTACCACCAATGGAAATGGATGTCTGGTGCCCTTCAAGTGCCTCTCTCATGATATTCTCCAGGTAAAGATTGAAGAGCACTGGGGACAGTAAGCAACCTTGTCTGACACCTACTGTTGTCCTAAAGAATTCTCCGACTTGGCTGTTGAGAGAGTTGTAAAAAGCGCTATATAAAACAAAGATAGCAGCATTTCTGCACTGAAAAAAAAAAGATTTTACAGAAATTTTTTGCAAACTTATTTTAAAGTATAACCCACTAAAAGTTTTGTTATTTTTTACTTAAACTAATATGATGTGTTAAGCAATTAGGCAGTTACTTTGCATGGATCTTTTTGAATTTGTTTTATTTGAGTAAAACAAATTTCAGTTTTAAGCCTAATTAAATTAATCATGCCCAATTCATTCATTTAATGTAACTTTTTTATTAATAATAATTTCTGTTTGCTTACAATAATTAACTACACATTAACCTCTCACTCTCAAAAGAAATATTGTTTTGCCCTTAATACAGGCACTGAATTATTGCTCTGCAGTTCCCCTCCAAAAGTATCGGAACATTGAGACTAATCCCATTATTTTTATTGTAGACTAAAAACATTGGCAAGATAGAACCTTCTGTCTGAACCCACCCATTTTTCTTGTGAGCAAAAGTACTGAAACAGAACTTTAAATAAATTAAAATGAACAAGAATGAAGATGAAGAATCCTTAACTTTTTAGTAACTGTATCAAACCTAACCTTATACACTAACCTTCTGCATTCTTCTTCTGTGATGTTTTTCCTGGCAGTGGTTTTTGGGTCATTATCTTGCTGCATGATGAAGAATCTCCCAATCAGTTTGGTTTTATCTTTTTTTTAATTCACAGACAAAATGTTTCTGTAGATTTCTGAGTTCATTAAACATCAATTAAGAGTAATGAGCCTGTGACACTACCTCCACTGTGTTTCACAGATGAGCTGGTATGTATTACTTCTTCAGAACATTCCAAACCATTGTTCTGGCTATGACCAATATGTGTGCAATGGGTCTGATTGATTTTCCATCTTCTCTTAGCATAACAGTTGGTTGTTTTAGAGCTATAGTCAGCTCTCTGGTCATCAGGAGAAAAGATCATCTGGAACTGTGTATCAGGTCCAGATGGAAATAACTGGAAATCAAAGCTGGAATGTTGATCTTTTGTCTTATATTAATAGTTTAATATCAAACCCATATGTTTTCAGTCTACAGCAGAATTAAGAGATTAGTCTCACTGCCCCAGTACTTTGGAGGGGACTGTATATAAAAGAAGCTTTTGCAGATTTGTAAATCCATATTTGCTTCTGAGAGAATCTGCCTCTCAGTCATATGAGTTACTTGTAAATTAGCATTACCCCTTATTTTTACAAGATTTTACTGCCCTGTGCAAACTTTTTGAGACACATTGCTGCCATAAAGTTCTAAATGAGTTCAGTTGAGTACCATAATGAAATGGTAAAATGTCTTTTTTTTCAACCTCTGATGCATGTAACATTTTATTGTGAATGAAATGTGGATCTATGAGATTTGCAAATTTATTAATTTGTTTATATATTAAATTTTTTTTTTTGTATTTACTTTTTACCTAGTGCAACTTTCCAACATGTTTTAATGATACCGATGTTATTAACAGTAATCTATTTCTGTTTCAAACAGTCTAACCTTACTAGGACAACCTTCCAGGATCAGTTTAAATACCTGACGAGTAAGGTCAAAAAATCCACCCCTTGTCAATACGGTAATAAGGTCTGTACAAACTAAATTCTCCAGCATGTAAGGGCTCTTACTATACTAAATGTATATTTATAATTTTTTCACACTATAAGCCGCATTTAAAATCCTTTAATTTTCATAAAAATGTCAGTGCGCTTTTTAATCCAGTGTGCCCTTTATGAATTAATTTTACCAGTCAGGTTGTAAGGAGCAGTAGTCACTGTTTCAGTTTAGTCCCCCAGTACTGCGGCTGGAACAGCATTAGCCGCTAATTGCACTAAATGCTAGCTCTTTCAGAGGTATTTTTGGCCTGCTGCTAGCTGCTAACCCCGGCTAGCACTGCAGGAGCTACTGCCCCCACCACCGCTACTGCCACCACTACCACCCAGGGCCAGACCTGCTGAAGCAAAAGGAAAACATGTTCCTTACTAGTGTCACATAATGCACCTTATAAATCCAGTCCGCCTTATGTATGAAAGTAGACCAGAAAATAGATGTTTATTGATAGTGAGCCTTATAATCCAATGTGCCTTTTGGGGGGAAAATATGACAATTCAAATTATTACAATTCAAAGTACTGTTACTTCATTTTATTTTAATTATTTTTCAGAACCTCAGCAAATTGTACATCTGTGACTTTCTGGGTTGTGCTGACTCTGAAACTCGGTCAGCACATGCTTGTAAAGCGAAAACATTTGAACCAACACATCTTACTGCATCTCATGATGTCCCACTGGTTCTTCTAAACAAAAAAATTGAGAGAGAGACAGATCCTATTAGAAAGAGAGATCTACTGAGAGAACAAGACAACCTTCTACAGGTACAAACTAAAACCAGACCATACATTATTATTCTTTTTTTAAGCAAAAACTTCAGAAAATCAAGAAATACAAAAATCATACACATGTGAACAGACTCTAATCAACCCCAACCAACAGAAAAGGAATGCTGTAATGTTTTATTACTGTAATTAAATCATACTCCTGTGATCCTTAAAGAAAAAGTCAAGGATTGAAAAGGCTGTAAATGACATTGCTAAACACGCCCGTCCCAAAAACACCAATGCCAGGAGCGTCCACTGTCCATTAACTCATCTGGGTGAAATGAAAGAGATAGCAGAGCATTTCAGACTGACCTTCAGTGACTCCTCGCACAAGGTGAATCAGTGCTTTCTTGTATTATTATTTGTTTAGCTTTTTTTTTTTTACAGTATATGAGCTAATTTTACTTCAGCGTGAAATATTACACACACTTTACATTCAGAACTAGAATGATTTAACTACTTTTAATCTCACACTGTTTTCTCTGTAGGACGATGTTGCTCTTCTACTGTCTCACATGCACATCTTTGATGACCTTTTGAAGGCTGGAGCAGGAGTTGAAAGGTCAGTCAGAAACAAATGTATATGTACATTTATACCAGACAAACCTAGAAATGTGAAACAAAGAAAGTATGACCTGAACTCTTTTATAGATCATGCTGATATCTACTGTCCTGCTGTTAAACAAGTCTGTGTCTGTCTGTAGGATCAAAGCGGCAACAACTCTTGTGCACTCTTTGGATTGATTCCAGTGGATGCATTTAACTTTGCAGTGCATCGCTGTTCCAGCATTGAAGCCTCTGCTCTCCTGTCTTGCTTCGCTTCTCTCTAGTACCCAATGAAGATGATGAAAATAATCATATGTTACTGGAATTATTATTATTATTATTATTATTATTACTAAAGTTGTGGTGCCATCCTATAATTGTACCAGACTAAAGTACATTGTCATTATACAGTAAAGTACAATGAATTAAACCTATAAATTCAGTTGATTTGAGGTGTGTCTATAATGTGTATAAAGATATGCATCTCAAGGCATGTCTGATACAATTAGTCAATTAAACACACAAGCCATTGTCCATGCTTGACTCAATTTGAAAATTTTAATTTTATTACAATATTCATTTATTGATGTCCAGTCTAACACTCTCTCTCTCTATATATATTTTTTTTTGCACACATGCTTACCTAATTGTAAGCCTGTGTGCAATACCAAACAATTTTCTGAGAAATGTTTTCAGTAAAGTAAAGATCCTCTATTCAATGTCTCATGCATTCTTTATTCCAGCACACCACATGGTTTTATTTCTTTTCTCAAACATACAAGTATATACTAGGATTTTCATTAACACCACTGATATAAATATAATTGCATTTATATTTATATAATATTAAGGAGAATAATCAGAGAGAGTAATGTGTAACGTACTAATGTGTAAACGTTTTATTAGTAAGAATGCAGGAGTGTGCAGTTATAAATTACCTTTTCAGAATATCTATGAGAGAAGAGGTTTCCAGCTTAGCTTTACCCAGTTACTATCTTTTTATTTTTTATATTATATCATTTTTGATATTATATAATTTGTTGTTAATTATCTCTGGATTTTCTGATTTTCTCTCTTTTTTTTTTTTACTTTTTTTTTCTTCTTTTAAATTGCATTAAGAAAAAAAAAAGTTCGACTGTTCGAATTAATCTGGCAACATAAAAAACTGTTTTGGACTTTTGGACTGAATTTCTCCCTTATCTGGAAGGCCAATTCATTGCTCAGTACCAATTCATATGAACTTTCCCATCATCAGTAATGAGGACAAACACATGCCTTCTCCAATACATGTGCAGTCAACCCAGCCTCTTTTTAAACTGCTGTCTATGCAACATCACTTTACAGGGGAGAGTGTCACCCACCCACCCAGAGGCAGGCACTCATCTGCCACTCAAATCAGGCACTGAAAGTCACTGACCATCACTGACCAGATTCTGAACAAAATCTGCTTAAAGCTCACCTTCCGTCGTTTTTTCTTTCATTTTAAAATGTCTAGTTGTGGTCTCTAGTATGAATGAATGACATGTGAGCCGTTTTTGTAAAAAAAAAGTGCTCAGGTGTCTCTGTATAGCTCTTTTTTAATGGACTGTTTTAGGGGTGTGTCCAAAATGACCGGATTCCAGCTTTGCTCATGAATATTCATACATGCAAACAGCATGCAAATATCTCTCCTCTGATTGGCTAGGAGCACTGCGACGCCCCTCCACCGCTCTGCCGCTCACTGCCTCCCACCTCCTAAATGATGAGCGGTGATGTTGCGTCGCTTCAGCTCCGCCTCTGGGAGTTTCTCGAGCCAAGGTGGGCTGGTCTGTGAGTTTCTGCCTACGTAGGCAGAAAGATAATTCAAAATTCAGCCGTTTTTCGGAGGGGGGGAGGGGGGATTTCTTTGCTTAGCTCCTGCAGACAATGGGGGCTGCAAAACAGTTTAATGTGCAGGTGTACACATTCAACTCGGAGAGACCTACTGTATTCCACAAAAAACAAGAAAAATCGGATTTTCGCGGAAGGTGACCTTTAACTACATCTACATATTGTAAATCTGATGCTTTATATCTACAGAACACATATGAAATTAGGTGAGTTAAAACTTATCAGTCAGGGGTTCAGTCTCAAAGTCAAAATACAGGGCAGAGATTCCAAAAAAGGCAAAAGCAAAAAAAAAAAAAAAACAACCACTGAAAAGTGGTTGACGGCTAACCAATCAGCTGACTAATACTAATGAACAGAAGAAGGATCAATACACAGTGAGAAAAGGGGAAAACAAACTATACTGTGAATTAAAGGGGTATATGAAGAGTGGCTGATGTGTGGAAACTGTAAAGCACGTGATAGTGCTGAAATAAAAACATCACAACCAACCTCAAGTCAGTTTTTTTGGTAAGGAGGACCTCTAGTGTCCAGAGCAGGGAATAGCAGGACCAGATTTTACACGTAAACACATAAGTCATTAGAGTCCACTCACTGTAAAGAGTACACTGGCATTATTGCCCAACCAAAGCACCAGGATCTTACTGGATATCCTAAAAAGAATAAATGCACTGTGAAATGTACAGAAACCAGTATGTATTTGACTTTGACAGTATGCATAATGTACATGTATCATAATACATATTATAAATATTGTATCACAGTAATAATCACATTAGTTTAATTATTATCACAGTAGTAGGCTGCTGTATTCTTATTTTTATATATATATATTAACCATAATTTACCTGTAGCCTGTAAAACAATGATACATTGTAAAAGCAAGACACTGGTTTTGTCACAAATTCCATTTACTGTATTGTAGCTGACAAGAGAAAAACGAGTGGCGAGCTTTACCAAATGGATCTAGCTAGTTAGTTAGCTAGCTAGTGCACCAACACAAAGCTAGCTAGCGATATACCTGTTTACACACACCATCATTTATCCAGCAGTTTAAATCCTAAATTGTGCACTGGAACAACAACATGCACAGATTTGCTAGAATACAGGTTAATCCCAGGAGCTTGGAGTTGTGTGTCCATGTAAGTTTGCCAAAAAGACGTAGAAGGCTTTGCTAAATTGCCCCAAGGTTTGGGTGAATTAATGTGTAGACTGAAATCTGCTGCAGGAGATATACCTTGGGTATTTCTATGTAAGCTCTTGACCTGACAGAAGCAGTTCTACAATATAATTTCATGATAATATAGTCTGTTTACATTACAATACATTTAGTTTACATTACTGTACTTCACCATTTATATTATAGTTTGGCTCAACAAGCAAATCAAGTACATTTGTTACATAAAAAAAAACACCTACAAACACACCATTGTACAAAGACTAGTTGCACAACAAATGGAAATTCATTATCTATGTTCCTTTAAATATTAATAATTCCTTACATCAGGTGCTAAGCAATCCACAAATATACAAGATAATATTGTAACCCTGTGTTCACACTAGCAGGCGATTGGTTGTCACGATTTGGTAACAAGTGGCAAGTGACACAGCGACAATTAACAAATTGAATTTAGATTTTCTGAACTTCAAGCAAATTAATTATGATGCAATGAACAGATATTCTAACCCGATTGGCCAAACGAATTCTTTGGATCAATCACATACTCTGAGGTCTCCAGCTTCTGGTCTGTGAACATTTGATTCCTACCGTACTTCACTTTTATACCCACAAGTGTGGTTCTAAACATCGATTCATTGTTGCCATTTTTCCATTTTGTAATAATGCCAAAAAGCAATTTGAAGAAAATTAAAGCATGAAAGAAAGCAGCAGATAGCACAATCGGGTGCTTGCTATGCTATGCCAGCATGCTATCTGGCCATGGTATACAAGCCAACAGCCTCTAATACACCCACAGGAGACATACTTAGGGCAACACAAGCAGCTACTTGCCTGCCAATGTGAACGCAGGGTAACATTCATCCATTACATGACAATCGTCATAATTGCATCCGTGTCCATCATAGTGCACTTGTGTTTCTTAAAAGTGCTGGAATACCTAAAACTCTGGTCACATTCTGCGCACTGATACGGTTTCTCTCCTGTGTGAATGCGCTTGTGTGCTTGTAAAGCATGTTTTAGAGCAAAACTCTTGCCACACTCTGGGCAGTCATGTGGCTTCTGTCCGGTGTGAAGGTGCTGATGTTTCTTAAAGAAAGTGCCGTCTCTAAAGCTCTTCCCACACTCTGAGCAGTAATACGGTTTCTCTCCTGTGTGGACGCGCTGGTGGAGTTGGAGATTGTTCTGAACAGTAAAGCTCTTTCCACAATCTGAACAGCAATACGGTTTCTCCCCAGTGTGAATGCGTTGGTGGCGTCGGAGACTACCCTGTAGAGCAAAGCTCTTCCCACACTCTGAGCACTCGTGCGGTTTCTCTCCTGTATGAGTGAGCTGGTGTTTTCTGGCGGTACTATTGTCTCTAAAACTCTTGCCACAGTCTGGGCACTGATACGGTTTCTCTCCTGTGTGAATGCGCCGGTGTTTTATGAGGGTACCGTTCTCACCAAACCCTTTACCACAGTCCAAGCAGCGATACGGCTTCTCTCCTGTGTGAATGCGCATGTGCACATGGAGATAGTTTCGTTTCTTATAACTGTTCCCACACACTGGACAGCGGTAAGTTTTCTTCTTTACTACACTTTTCTTTATTTCTTTGCTGGGTTTGTTTGAGTGAAGAGTAGCAGAGTCGGTCTGCAGAGAGTCGACGCTTCTGGATGCCATACGTCACGATTAATTTCCCTTGATATCAGCTAGGATGTGTTTGTGGAGGTCAGTTAAAACTGAGAGAGGTGGGTTGTGAGACAATTTCTTTCATTTCTGAAAGAATATAAAGAAAAACATATTAAAAATACAGTACATACACAGGCATATAATAGGCATTATAAATACCTCAAGGAGCCCAATCCCATTTCACCCCTTGCTTCAATCAGTATGGTGTATGGTATCCATTTTGCATGTTCATACCTAGGGCTAGGGTGTCCCAAATATTGTTGAAACAGCAATATAGTTTCCAATTCTTGTTCTTGTTGGGACAGAGGTGTAGAGTGTCCCAATTCTTGTTTAGATAGAGGGGTAGGGTGTCCCAATTATATATATATATATATATATATATATATATATATATATATATATATATATATATTAGGGCTCCTAAAAATTATATATTATGCCAAGTTTTGCACTCTCTCTCTGCTGCTAATCGTGTTAAAGAAATTAAAAACATGTAAGCTTCTTATTGGATCTTATTGTCTCTGAAAAACTGAAGCTTGATTATTGACACAGTTCCGGCTGATTTTGAATTCTTTTGCATCTTCAAGGCAGGTTCTTGAGATGGCAGCAGTCAATGAATTAACGTCAGAATATTTCCCATTTGTTGCAGGTCTTTTTAGGTCTTTGTAAACTCTTCTCTGGGACATATTTCACTCGCAGAGAATGTAAAAAGACACAACAACAATATTTAAGTGTAAACACTGTTGTAAATCTGTGTGTAAAAACTATTTTTTTTGTTAAGGTTTTAAAGGATCAGATGAAACTAGGTGCAAGATACCATGCACACCACCTTCAGACGTACTATAGATGAAGTCAGAGCAAGGCCTGATGCCAGGTGAATGGGAGATGGAGATGGCTGCAGTATGTGGATTAACACGGTCCTGTTGTAATAGTGGAAAAGATAGTGTGCATTCAGAAAAAAAGACGGCCCACTGGTTGCAGGATAGCTATGATACGATCTCTTTAGAACTTTTCCAGCTGTTCAAATTGCTTTTAAATTCTTCTCTGGGACATACACTGCTTGGCCAAAAAAAATTTGTCACCTGAATTTAAGTAAGTAAATGATGTGGGGTTGATGCTGCAGTTGGTCTGCAGATCTAGGTTCAGCAACAGTATGTGCTGAAAGAATGAGGTCAGCTGACTACCTGAATATACTGAATATAGACCAGGTTATTCCATCAATGGATTTTTTCTCCCCTGATGACACGAGCATATTCCAAGATGACAGTGTCAGGATTCATGGTGCTGGAATTGTGAAAGAATGATTCAGGGAGCATGGGATCATCATTTTCACACATGGATTGTTCACCACAGAGTCCAGATCTTAACCTCATTGAGAATCTTTGGGATGTGCTGGATGGAGAAGACTTTGAGCAGTGGTCAGACTCAACCATCATCAATGCTGCTGCAAGATCTTGGTGAAAAACGAATGCAACCCTGGATAGAAATAAATCTTGTGACATTGCAGAAGCTTATCAGCACAGTGCCGCAGTAAAAGCGTGCTGCAAACAAAGATAAATCTGGTCCAACAAAATATAAATGTGAACTTTTATTTTGGTGTTTATACTAGTATTTTTTAATTGACGCCACTAATATAAATAAAATTGCATTTTACATTTCTTAACTTAATTTTCTTATTTACAATTAGAAATCCACTATAAAAATAAAAAAAACTTGTGTCTTAAGAAGAAAAAGTGCGATTAATCACAAAATATTTATTTTGTTATTTTGACTGGTGTTTAACAGATAATGCTCAATGCAAAATAAGCACCATATCAGTCACTCCCTCTCACACACACACACACACACACACACACACACACACACACACACACACACACACACACACCAAGGTCAGAAACATCTTACACACATTATTAATGGGTTCTACAGGCTCTGACTGAGTGTGAAGGAGCTCTGATATGACTGAATGGTTCTTCAGTGTGAATCTATAATCTATTAAATGGTTCTATACAGAACTAGAACAGGTTCCATTACTGCTACACCTAAATAACAACTGTTTAAAGACCGGGTTATTGTATGACAGCGCAGTAAATCCGCTGGAAACAGTGGATCAGTGTAATAATCAGTGTAATATAGGCGGGCTGTACCTCCGGCAGCTCTGCTCCTCCTGCAGCTCCGCGGCCGCTCCGCTCCTTCTTCGCTTCACTCCTGCAGGAGAACCGCGGCGAGGGAACAGCGCCCCCGCCAGGCCTGCAGCGCCCCCACTCACTCACTCACAGCCCAGACTGATTCTCAGTCACGTGTTTACTGACGTCGCCGAGGCACAGAGAGACTGTGAGCCAGCATGGAAATGAGTCTTTAATATTTAATTAACTGAGTTTAATTCACTTTTTAAGCCTTTAAGTAGCATTAATACAAATAAACATAGAGAAAAATGTTCTTCTGATATTATGATCTGTTTATTAATGATGATCAAATGTATATTCCTCATTTCCTCATTTAATATATTAATGCTATATTCATATTTATATCATCTCTTGTTCTATTGTGTTGTTATATTATGTTATCTAAATATGTTATGGATATTATGGTATTTGTCCGACGTTATATGTATACTTGCTTATTAAATGCATAATTTAAAAAGGGTGGAAATCGGCCTACAAGCAGAACTTCTCACCTCACAGGTATTTAATTTGAAATAATAAAATCAGTTTTTATCACTTTTTTATCAGTCCTGGGTTGATGCTGTAATTCTTCTGATAGGACAGCTGTTTAATGTTGAGTAGAGAAATTCCTGGAACAGTTTCAGACACCAGTAAACCAGATAGAATACTGTATTGTATTTCAATCAGTTAATCAATCAATCAATCAATCAACCTTTATGTTCACTCAAAATAGGGAAAAATAGGGGAAACCCTCAAAAAGTAAGTAAAATCTAATATTTAATCAGGTTAATTTTTAAAAAAAGAAAATGTATAAACAAAACAAAAAGAAAAAAATGTAATTGCATTAGAAAAACAAACCATTGAGATTTAATTAAGATGAAATAAAATAATTCAGAATAAAAGAATAGTAAGTAAAATGAAGTATTGGGTGCAGTCCTTAAATGCATACTGTTATTTTTTAGGGATTGTTGGTCAACAAACACAATTTGATTATTTTAAAAACATATTCATTCATAACATTTTTATCACAAAAAATAAATGCAGCAATAAAATAATTAGAAATGTTCTTTGTGAAGTGATATTTGCTGCTGACAGATTTTTTTCATCTTTATTTGATTGATTTGTTTATTTAAAAAATATATGGAAAATCTATTATCCAGCTAAACATGTTTTAAAAAGATTTCATTTAGACTTATACTTTAGCCTTTAAAAGATACCTGTGTTTTTGTGTAATAGGGAAAGAAATGAGTGTTTACACAAGATTTTGATAGATATGCAAAAAAATTTGGAAGGAAAACTTAAATGAAGATATCTTATCAAGCACCAGCAAAGCTCACACCAGTACTCCGATAAGCAGGTAAGCAGCCGTTCCTTCTCATACTTATTGTATTTCAAACATTCATTGCTTTGAACAACCCTACTTATTAAAGCCGTCTCTGATTCTGTTACATCAACCGTATATTTTTGAGCAGCTGTCAGTATGACAGTGTCCTTGTTTTTTTGTCAGACATAGGTGGCAGCCCTAGTCAAATCCGAGTCAAGTCCAATACTTTTTTCTATTCATTTTTATGATAAAATGTAAAAAAAGATTAGCCAGCTCATCACTAGCTTTATTCTCTCCTCAGTAACATTAGTATTTTAGCTAGCTCATAACTAAGATTAGCTAGTTCTCTCCTCAGTAACATTAGTATTTTAGCTAGCTCATTACTAAGGTTAGATAGCTTATCACTAGCTTTAGTTCTCTCCCCAGTAACAGTAGTATTTTAGCTAGCTCATTACTAAGGTTAGGTAGCTTGTCATTAATGTTAGCTAGCTTGTCACTAGCTTTAGTTCTCTCCCAGGTAACCATATATTTTTGAGCAGCTGTCAGTATGACAGTGTCCTGGTTTTTTGTCAGACATAGGTGGCAACCCTACCTCAGACAGAGGACTCAGACTCGGTCGGTCTTGTCCACAGTCTCCGAGTCCACCTCACCCCGAGACCGAGACAAGACCGATTCCAAACAAGACTTGAGTACTACAACACTAGTCACATATTTGCTGTGGCATTGTTTCAAAAAACTTTTGCAATGTCACAAGATTTATCTCCAGCACATCCCAAAGATTCTCAATGAGGTTAAGGTCTGGACTCAATCAATGTGTGAAAATGATGATCTCATGCTCCCTGAATCACTCTTTCACAATTCCAGCCCCATGAATCCTGACATCATCATCTTGGAATATGCTTGTGCCATCAGGGAGGAAAAAATATACTAATTGAATAACCTGGTCTATATTCAGTATATTCAGGTAGTCCTATACCTGACTAACTGCAGCATCAACCCCACATCATTTACTTAATGTAAATCCAGATGGCCACTTTTTGGCCAGGCAGTATAGATGACAAATCCAACTTAAAGAGGATATCTGGGAGTACATTTGAGATGTAGTGAAACATGATAACGAGTACAAACTTTTGATGAATCATCCACCTCTGTTCACCCCCCAGCATTTCGAAATATAGCGCTTTTAGATGATGCTCCCAACAGGCTTACAATGCTAATGATAAGGGCATAGCGCTATAAAGTTTTTACGCCATAAACCCGCTCAAAGTAGCTCCACACTTCAATTTGTAGAATTCTGAGAGTCTAAGAGCTTTGAAAGTGCAGGTATTTTATTAAAACCACAGTCCATACACACAGTACCTTGATGTAGCTCTCCGGCGCTGCCATCTTTAAATTAAGTCAAAAAAGTCAACTGACAAATAGGTAGAATAGGGGAACAGATTGCAAAATTAATTATGTGGAAATGCATGAGTATTATAGAAATATTTTCAGCAGCAGCTGAAACTTATGCATTTCCACTTTGATCTTGTAAAATAGCCATTTCTTTGCATGGGCAATGCTACGCCCCTATCACAAGTATTGTAAGCCTGTTGGGAGCATTGGCTAAAAGAGCTGTATTTCAGAATGCTGGGGGTGAACATAGGTGGGTTTATTTAACAGAAGTTTGTACTCTTTATCATATTTCATTACACCCATAGTCCATTTCATACTGGATTTCTCCTAAGACCAGCGTTTACTGATAGCTGCTTTTAGATCGCCTAAGCTGGTCATAACATGGCCAAGGTTGTCGAAAAACTTAATTTAGACAAAAAAAAAAAATCTATTACTGTTACTGTTACTTCCTAAATTTCCTTCGGGATAAATAAAGTATCCATCCATCCATCCATCCATCCATCTATCTATCTATCTATCTATCTGGTACTGTATTAACTACAGACTAATTACCTGCAACTGCCACTGACCAACGCCAGGGGGAACTATATACAATACAATCAGAGTAAAAGCAAGCTAAGATAAACAGAGAGACAGATAGAAATATACATAGACAGACAGACACACACAGAAATATACATACAAATAGAAATATATATATTTAAATATATATATATATATATATATATATATATATATATATATATATATATATACAGACACATAAATATACATAGAAAACAGAGAGACAGACAAACAGAAATATACATACATACAGATATAAATACACACAGACAGATAGATAGATAGATAGATAGATAGATAGATAGATAGATAGATCTCCAAGTTATATGTGGGCTACCAGTACAGATATAGACCAGGTTTGGACCACATTAACACTGCTATCAGGAGAGCAAGTCTTTCTCTGTGAGCAACTCAACAGCCAGGTCTTATCCTCACTGAGTTCAGCTCAGGACAATCAGACCAGGAGCTTTACTGTGAGGCTGGAGCTCCACAGCACTCCTAACCATGTTTTTGTACTATGGGGTATTATGGTCAGTGTCGACTGGTGAGAATATTTAATAAAAGGACTAAAAATAGCAAAAACTATATCAGTGTATATCTCTCACACTCCAGCAGTACATCCATAAGCTCAATATTATATAATTGGCTTTTATTTAGTTGTTGAAAGTATGAATCTATTAATCCAATATGGTTTATGTTTTGTCTGCTCAACTTCAATTCAGTTATGAATAAATATCCATTCCTGGGTTTAAGGCCTGCAACACAATAAAAAAAAACATGACTGGGTATAAAAAGAGCATTTTAGAGTGGCAGAGTTTCTCAGAAGCAAAGATGAGCAGAGCTTCACCAATCTGCTAAAAACTGTCTAAACTTTTTGGAACAGCTTCAGAAAAAGACTTCAACTATCTCACAATCTGTATAATATCACAAAAGTTTTCAGAGAATCTGGATAAATCCCTTAGTCCAATGGACCAGGCTATTGGTCAGTATTGGATGCTGGTGATCTTCCGGCCCTCAGGTGGCACTGCATAAAAATAGGCTTTACTGAATCTGTACTGCATGGGCTCAGAAAGACTTCTAGAAATCACTGTCTGTGAATACAGTTTACCCTGCTGTAATCCACAACTGAGGATTAAAGCTGTATCATGCCGAGAAGAAGATGACAAATGTCAATAATAATTTATACCTAAAATGCTGCCGTGGGCTTCTCGGGACAAAGCTCATTTAAAATGGACGGAGGCCAAAATGGAAAACTGTTCTGCAGTCAGAAGAATCTAAATTTTACAATTTAAATCAGATTTGGCACAGAGAAGACGGTGGCGTTTACATTAAAGAAACAGTATTCTTTGTTCTTCTGCTGTAAAGTTGCTGTATTGAAGAATAAGAAAGCAGTAATTATGTGTGTGTGTGAATATCTTTAATAAACAGTACAAAATCCCTGCTGCTAAAGCATGACTGTATTCCACTGAGATTTATTAATAAATTCCCCATTTCCCTCCCCCAGCAAACCACACACACACACACACACACACACACACAAATTGTTCTCAGCGTTTCACTCCTACAATGCAGGCATTGTGCCGTGCGGCCGACGCTGACCTTCTTTAGAGTGAGTTTAGATTAGAACAATCACACTACAGAGAGAGTAATAGAGAGAGAGAGAGAGAGAGAGAGAGAGACAGACAGACATATATATATATATATATATATATATTACAGTCAAAAGTTTGGACACCTTCTCAGTCAATGTTTTTATATATTTTTTCCTACATTGTAAATGGATACTGTAATCCAGACTATGAAGAAACACATAATGAATCATGTAGTAACTTAAAAGTTTTAAACAAACCAAAATATTTAATATTCTGTGAAGCATTTAGCTGCTCTTATCTAGAATGCTCTTAACTTGTGGTTTCTGAGGCTGAAAACTTTAATGAACTACCTCTGTGCAACAAAGATAACTTTCCTGGGGCGGTCCTGATGAGAGCCAACAGTTTTATAATTTTGTTTGACAGTCTTTGTGACTGCATTTGATATAATATAATATAATATAATATAATATAATATAATATAATATAATAAGGTTCTTGAACTTTTTTATTTATTTATTTAGTTGAGTTGTTCTTGACATATTATGAATTAGAACATTACTCACTGTATACCAACTCTACCTCTTTACAACTTTACAACTGATGCTCCCAAACACATTAAGAGACAAGACATTTAAGTAATAAACTCTTGACAAGTTCAGCACAGCTGTTAACTGAAAATCAATCCAGGTGACTCTACCTCATAAAGGTGAGAAAATGCAAAAAAGGGTGTAAAGTTGTCATCTAAGCAAGAGATGCTACTGCCAATAATCTAAAATATAAAACATACAGTACTTTTGTTTGTGCATCACATTTTTTGTTTGCTATAAGGTGTTTTTCTTCATAGTTTGAATGACTTTAGTAATAATCTACAATGCAGAACATTTCAAATTGATGAAAAAAAAACTGAATTTATGGTTTGTTAAAACCTTTGTCTTGTAGGTATATAAATACATATGTCTGTTTGTATCTATGTTTGAAGAATTGCGTCTATCTGTTTTTTTAAATGACAAATTATCCATTCTTATATACACCACACAGATACAAGAACTCATAGCACACTCCACACTCTTACACATTAACTGGAATTACAATAAAATTATTATATAGACATTTAATAGAGGTGATTAATTCCTAAACAAAAAAATATGTCCCGGATGAAAGCATCCACTTTATTTTGTTAATGCTAATCAAAGAAATCATAATTATATTATAAAGACAGTCAAACTTTTAAATGTAAAACCCAATCATGAACACACCAAAAACACAAAACGGACAGCCCAAAAAGTTTCCTTTTCTTACTTTTATTTAAAAATATAGCTGTTATTTTTGCAGTGGAAAGAGAGGCAGGTGAGTGTTTATTATAAATCATACATAGCTGATGGAAAAGTGAGAGAAATATAATACAAGAGTCAGCTGATTTACAACGGTCCAGCGTCGTGATGGATCAGTGTCTATAAAACAGCCTGCGGTATTTTCAGCATCACACTAACTATTGTACCCAAGAGCTCTCAGCAGTGTGCACTGCATTCATTACACAATCACAGCCTCTACAGCTCTATTCAGTGAAAGCCAAAGCCAAGCAGCGATACGCAGCGTCATCAGTGTGACTGCAACAGCTTTATCCCAAAAAGAATGAAGGAAAAAAAAACTCTGAAAAATGTAATTATTTTCAATCTAGTGAATGTCTATTATTGACGAGATAATATTACATGAGAGGTGTATAGAATATTATGGGATTATTAGACCTATTTCCATAATTCTATTTTAATTTTTTTAATAAAATGTCATGAAATGATTCTATTGCAGCATGTGTTGTGAAAAGCTTGAAGCAGATTGTATAATCATATAATATTCATACAGTCATTTTGGGTGAGGTTTTATGTGCTATCTTGTGCAGTCTTAGGATATCTATACTGGCTAACGTTTGTGCTGCATAGCTTTGCATACTTATCGACTAAAGAGACAAAATAAAGAAGAAAAGACAAACAGAACTGAGCAGTAAAGAGATTGGCACATCTGAACTCGCTACCTGTAAACATCCTGACATCCTTTTAACTTCTGTAGGAAACCTTCTATAAGAACTTTGCAAAGGTTCTTAACATTTAACCACACTGCATTTCACATAACATCCAACGAAATTTAGACTTTTTTTGTGATTTAACCTATGGAATTTGTCAGTGCTGGTACCAGCAGAGACATTATCAATGAGGAGTTTTACTGAATTAGGTAAAGTCCCGCCCATCAACAATAAAAGAGCTAATCAGCTTGCTGGTTGTGCCAAGAGTGGCAGAGGGTCAGTATGCTAGTGGGGAAGCCTCCCTCAAAGTGGAGATCTGCGCAAGCGCAGGAACCAACAAAAGCTGAAAAAAATCACACTTTTTTGTGCATTATTAAAACGAATGCTACAAACGTTGTATATTTTTTAAATATGATTTTATCAGTGATTTAAATATGTTGTTAAACTGGTAATTTGGTCATCAGTCTTGAGTATTTTAGTCTCTCCTCATTAATAGAGATTGGAGGTTGTTCTTGAGTAACATTAGAAAACTGCCCCCTGCCATTAACAAAGGTGGCTGCAGAGTGAACTGTCTTTCCAATAAGAAAGTTGGTTCCAGGGCCAACATATAAAAAATAAAACCTTGCTTGCTTTAATCTGCTGCTAGGTGGCGCTGTGTGCTCGTCCATGTTAGCATTTTAAATAATTTTTTACTGTAAGGATGTCCAAATTATGTAATAATCCCAGAGTTAAAAGCACAGTTTTAGAGCTATTATAAGAATAAGCATCATAATAGTAATGGGAAATGGAACATTATTATAATAATAAACAAAATAAGTCAGGTTATTAACAGAAAACTGTAGACATGATGGCAGTAATAGCTGGTTTTTTTTTTACGTCAGGCTCACTAGATTAAACCCAATTCCTTAATTTAACTTTGACACTTTCTGTCACGGTCAGTTTGTAAGTCAGAAAACACCCTCGATTCATTTTGATTGGTTCACTTCCCTCAACACTTTCCTCAAACGTACAGAAATACACCACACCATCACCATCACCATCACCACCACTACAACCACCGCTGGAGAATAAACGTTTTCCTGAAACATAAAAACTTCCACAGAACAAAATATGATACAGCAAGCACACACAAACCAAATCTGACAAAAAAAAGAGACAAGGCCACATTTTTTCTGAGGTCACGCTTAGCGTCTGTGTTTCAAAGACAAAAATGAAGGAGAGAAAAAAAGAAACAATATTTATAAAGTTAGTGTCTGGATTATAAATGTCTAAATTAATGGGAGCTCATGAGTTCCAGCAGTCATTGGTCCGTGTGTTGGGAGTGCAGATGGTTCCAGTTTATGGAGGTCCAATCTTTTGTAGTCCACTAGATTCAGCTCCACTGTAGGTTTAGTGTTGGTCTTATAGCAGAACTTGGTCTGAGGAGTAACTTTAGACAATGTAAACAATACAAACAAATAAAAAAAAAACACTGAAATAAACTGTTAAAAACAAGGTGTTTAGACATTGACATTAGACATTGACATTAGACATTGGATGAGCTGGGAGTGAAGATAGTTCTTTTTTAATAGACAATATGGTGTCTTTTCCACTGCAGGGCCAAATATCTGAGTGACATTAAAAGAAAATTACTCAAAATAGAAGTTAAAAGATTTATAAAACCTTAAAATCTTTAGAAACAAAATAAAACAAGATTTCCAACCAACCAAATCTGTACCCTGAGTGGCCAAAGTGTGTACCTTATTGCAACCAACAAACAAATGAATCTTTTTTACAAAAAAGAAAGAATTACAATGATAATACAACACCAGGAGGAGTGCTTCAAAACTTATAGGTTTAGAAAGATAACTTAAGCCCAAAGTGAGGTATCTCAAGTGGGAAGATCCATTGCCTCTTCTTGTTTTGGGCATACTTGGATTTAAACCTAAGTTACCTGGCTTAACTGCAGTAATAAAATCTCCCAGGAACAAATAATAAGAAAATAAGGACTAATATAGAAGATAAAAGACAGGAGATCCAGCAGAATGGCTAAGGGTCACTGAGTTTTAGTTTGTCTCCTAAATCAGCAGCAGCATGAGCAAAGGTAGAACAGAAGACACAGACAGACCCAGCACTGATCAGAATAACTCGGATTCACCCTGGCAATTTACTGTGGATTTAAGTCTGATTTAAATCAGAATAAGCTCAGATACATTTAGGTTTAACTTAAGATTTAGTTGTGAGTTAACTAAACTTTTAAAACTGTAGCTTGGATTGAGCTCATATTTACCTTGGAGTTGACACAACTCTATCTCTAATTTAAATCAGAATGAGCTAGAACCTGGATTTAATTCCAGATGAACTCAAATCTAAGCTTGATTTAACTCAGATTACCGTATTTTTCAGACTAAAAGGCATCACTAAAATTCTTTAATTTTTCCCAAAAATCGCCAGTTCACCTTATAATCTGGTGCGCCTTGTGTATAAATTCTACCAATCAGGTTGTAAGTAGCAGTAAAACCGCTCAGATAAATTACAGAATATAAGGGAGTTAGTGCTGCAAACCGGGTCTGGGAAACGCTGCTAACTGGGGCTGTCTAGCACTGCTTACTAACCATGGCTGGCTAGGGCTAATAACTGAGGCTGGGTAGCGCTGCTAACTTCAGCTGTCTAGCGCTAATAACTGGGCCTGGCTAGCACTGCTAAACGCGGCTGGGTAGCGCTGCTAACCAGGGCTGGCTAGCACTGCTAACCAGGGCTGGCTAGCACTGCTAACCGCAGGTAGCTATGCTGCTAACCACGGCTAGTGCTCATCCTCTGAAAAAAACTGGAAATCTAAGCTTACTGTAAATAAACAGAAGCACTTTACTCACCCAAATAAACAGTTTTCAGGAGAGAAATCTATTTAGATTAACATCCAGCACTTGTCTGACTTTGAAAAAAACGTTTTTTTAAGAATTACAGTTTTGTTTACTTGGGCACTTCCCCCATTATGAGGGAAACATGGCGACACCCTTGCTCACTTCAATGTAGCCATCCTTACTAGTGTCCCTTAAGGCGTCTTATAATCCTGTGCGCCTTATGTATGAAAATAGACGTTCATTGATAGTGTGCCTTATAATACGGAGCACTTTAGAGTCCGAAAAATACAGTACCTCAAGTTTAACGTAACTTTCCCTAAATTGTTGTTCAGATTTAGCACAGAGAGTGGTTCTGCTTATTTAAGTAGATCTGGAGTGGCTGCAGTCCTGCTATAGCACACTGCACCTAGCGTTGGGACAGTGTGGCTTTAATGATAACTTAACAAGCTTCACAAAAGTGCTACCAATACTTAATTGGCTCCTCACAAAAGCAGCTGTGGAGGAACACATTTGTGGGCGGAGCCTGTGAAGAAGTAACTGTCCAGTGCTGCACCTGACCATCTCTGATCTGTAAACCCAGTATTACATTTGGAGTTAACACCTGTGTGTGTCCATCTGTGTTTAATGACCCAATATCTAAATTAAAATGAATAATACTTTCCCCAAACACACACACACACACGCGCGCGTGCCGCAAAACGGACATCAAGGTGAGTGAAATCATCCTAAAAAAACTTTTATATCAAAAATGTTTTATATAATCTATTTTTTTGTGTTGATAATTAGTTTTACGTGCTTGAAGCACAAAAAATATCTGCCAAAACAAAATTTTACTTAGTATTTGCACTGTTTGTTGGAATCCAAAGTCAAAAAGTGCACAAATAATTGTAGGCAAAACGAGTCTTAATTTTTTTTTTTTTATACTATACACCCTTGCTTACTTTGATGTAGGCATCCTTACTTAATGCGCCTTATATATGAAAATAGACCAAAGAATAGACGTTCATTGATAATGCGCCCTTTTATACAGTGCACCTTATAGTCAGAAAATATATATATATATTTTTTTATAATCCTTCTTGAAATAAATACAAATATTCAATCACAACAATAAATACTAATATAATGCAGGAAATGGGCTCTTTAGGATGATTTCACTTGTTGAAGTCACTTTTTTGCACAACTGTAGCACTAACGAGGGGGGCGAGTCCACTCACATGACTTCTCTCCGGCATGGCTGTGTAAAAAAGCACATTGTGTGAAAACAGTAAACCTCTGAGACAGTCTTTGTCAAACACAGGAAACACAGTCTGATTTAAGGCAGCGGCGGTAAAAAGACGCTCAGCGGACAGTGTGGAAAGGCAGAGCCGACTAATTTGCAGCAGCGAACACTGCAGAAACTTATCTTAACAAGTGAAAATGCCTTAAATATGTTAAAGAATATTTTCAGATGATTTTGCTTCTTTCATACATTGTGTCATTTTATCTACTTAAAATGTTTTATTCCACTGGAAAATCATTTAGCTTACTTTAAGTATCATTGTCTGAAATAAGAAAATTATTTGCCGATGAAATAAATCATTTTGAGTCAGACCTGTCACAATAATTATGTCATCGAATTAACATAAAGTAAAATTTGGTGTTGCCAATTAATGTGAACGAGTCTGTATGCTGTTTTATGCTATTTAAGCATATTTATATTCTAAGTCCAATGTATATATTTAATGTGCAATATGTAATTTGTCATATTCATGACTAAGAACTTGAAAAGTTTGTTGCATTGTGGCAAAAATTGTTAAAATTGACAATATGCTCTAAAATGAAAAAAATATCATTTATCGCAGTTATTTCTGGCACAAAATTTAATCCAAAAAGATTGGTTAATTGTTTTATGTTTGTGACAGGTCTGCTTTAAATAGAAAATTGCTTAAAAATTAGTTAAATATTTAAAATTCACTTCATAAGATATTGCATCTTGCAGTGCATGGCCTGGTGGAGGTTATAGAACGTCAGAACATGTGTGTGGTGATTTTTTCCCCTAACAAAATCTCAGAATCCCCCTTAATCCCAGCATACGCACTCACACTCACACTCACTGTGGGCAGTACAACAGAGCTGCGGACAGTTAGTATTGCTGTAATAGGTCCGGTTCAGAAGGGCTATGGTGCTGAAATTGTAGCTTTAGTTCTCTTTAGTTCCTCTCCTTAAAGCGCAAGTTTGGCAAAACAATCAAACAATCAAAATTCCCCCAGTTTAACAACCTTAACACTAATGCAGCCAATCAGACGACAGTGTGATGTCTGAAGCAGACTGTAGCAGAATAGAGGGACGGCTTGTGAACCCCCACACCTGTTACCCCATAAGAGCTGAGGTGTTATATTTTGAGTAAGGCTGAACACTGGCCAGCGTGATCATGGCAAGGCGACGTGAATTATGGGAGTTTGAGTGAGGCCTTATAATGGGTGCCAGATGGATGGAACATTCCATTTGCAAAGTTTGCAGGTGCATTTAGTATCTCTCCATCAACAGTGTCATGTGAGTACTGGGAATATATCATAGAAGGCATCACAACCCAAAGTGGACAGAGAAGTATTTTTGTGATTAGTAGCGTTAAAATGTCTTAAAGTATCATGATCATCTAATCCTGCAATACTGCCATTTCCTCACCTGGGCAAAATTACTTTTTCTTTACTCTACTACTTTTGTGCCAATATGCTGCCAATATACACCTAAAACCACATGATCAAGTCCAACAGAGATTACCAAACACCTCTCGTAGCAAAAGAAGCAAACTTCAAACACCAAACACATCTCGGCTGATTGACTAGATTAGTTTTAAGGGGGTAAAACCAGGTCAATTATAGTCTCCTCTTGTCATTCGCCTTTAACAGTCCCCAAACACCTGTCCACTCGAGAGTTCCCTCAGAAGTCTCATTCCGTTTCCACTGGTTTTCATGTTCTACAACTTTCATGTACGACGTATTCCAATCGTAATCATCCTCTCATTCTGTTCCAGCGCTTTCCAGTCTCTTTCACACCCTGATCTCTTCGTCGTCGTCGTCATCGTCATCCATGTAGCTGAAGTCTCTGTCGTCCAAGCTTCTGTTCTTGCCGTTGTTCGTATTGTGGTTGTTGGGTATCTCGTCTGCGGATCCTGAGCTGGACATGGAGCAGCTCTCCAGATGCTGCTGCTCATTTTGGCCGTGAAAGTTGACTGGTAGGGACGGAGAAGATGCTCTCTTTTCTTCTGGTTCTTTGAAAGGACGGGATGGAGGTGCCCTGAGATCTTCCTCAAATCCAAAGCTGTCCTCATTGAATCCCTTTTTGTCCATGACGCTGAGAATGTCTCCAAGCATGGAGGGACCTAGATCCACGTGGAACGAAAGGATGGACTCAGCATGCTTCATCCCACCACCACTGTAAGGGGGCGCCACAGACACGGGCAGGTCAGTCAGTACGCCGAAGTTGTGCTCGTCAAGCTCGGGGTCGAATCCGGTTGCAAAGTTAGCAGATTTATGGTCAACCTCTGGAAGGTTCTTGACTGGGCTGGAGGAGACACTCTTGGGTAGGTTCGGTCCTCCTTTGGTGGTCTTTTCGCTGTTGAGGTACGGCAGAGAGATGGCGGTCTTCACATACCCGGGTGAACCTGCGGAGGGTGGAATCTTGCTTTCATTCTTGTCCGGACGATTGACAGACTGCGAGCGCTTGCTGCTCCTGAAGGTGCGGGACAGCAGACCCTGCTTGGGGGAGCTGCTTGGCTGGGTTTGCTGTTCTCGAGGAGGCTCTCCGGACCGGGTGCTCAGAAAGGAGGTATCTCCAAATGCGTCGCCACCACGACCGACATGCATGGTGTGACGAAAATCGCCGAGCGGAGCGCTGATCATCTCTGCAGTCAGATCGGCCCGGGAGCGGCGCTTGGACTGAGATGAGCCAGATACGAGCTGCTTTAGAATTGGCATGGTGTTCACAGTTCAAACAAATGAACACAAAATAAAGTACGGTAGATCCAGTTAGTGCACTGGTTTCGCTTTCCTGTCAGTGCAGGCGGAGGTCCTTTATCCCACTCTGCCCAATAGGAGGGTCAGTCCTTTAAGTGAACTCGTTTTTCAGGAAATGTGGTCAGGAAACACAGGTCTGAGCCTCAGAGCCATCATAATTCTGAGTAAGGGACTCGATGATGATTTCTGCAGAAGATCCTGCAGGGAAACAGAAGAACAAAGAAAGACAGCAGTTTATTAGTGTGTTTTCTTGAAGAATCTGGTAAAAATTAAGGTCCACTTGAACAAACATAAAAAATTAACAAACCTTGAAATAAAAATCTATTACAATAATTACAAGAGGTAGCATTTGAGAAATATAAAAATGAAAAAATAAGTAATTGTAACAAATGCTGATAATGATATGATAATGCAAATTATCTTTCATTTTATTATCTAGAAGAAAGGTGCCAACTAGGGTTGTGCCATAACAAATTGTAAACAATAATATTGTTCTCATTCTTAAAACAATTAAACAATCTGTATTGTCATAATGACAATTCTGTCTGAAGTTGCTATTTTTTGTTAAGCTTTAATGGCATTTATTTCATATTTTTGCACTAAATATTCAGCACTTTGGTATTATGGTAGATTTTCCATTATTCCATTATTTTTATGTTGCATTATTTATTGTGTTACACTATTTTTGTGAGAAAAAAAAATATGAAATTAATACAATATTTTTCAGTGTTTTGCCATATCGTCAAAAATATAATTGTCGCAAAAATACCCTGAAATATATTATTTTAGGGCCTTTATAGCCCACCTCTAAAGGCAACGTCAGTTAGGCAATACTGTGATTTTCAGAGTCTACAGGGTATATCCCCATAGTACACTTCCTACAAATCCCCAAAACATCCCTAAAAAGTATTGGATTGAGATCAGTTATTGCAGAGAACATATACTGTCTGTTAAATTTAGGTGACAACTTTTTTTTTGGCCAAAGTACATGATCTGGGGTTGCTGCAGTTATTCAGGTCTAGGTTCAGCAACAGTATGTACTCAAAGAATGAGGTCAGCTGACTACCTGAATATACTGAACAACATTAAGGCATCATAAAGGCACATTATGGGCAGATCACCCACTTTCTGCAGAGTCAATCACTACAGACCATAGCTCATAAACAGTAGAGTGTAAAGAGCTTCATGGAAAGAGTTTCCATGGCCGAGCAGCTCCATTCAAACCTCACATCACCAAACGCAGCAATGCAGGTGATCAGATACTTTTGGCAATATAGTGTATCTTACTGTAATATAAGTGCAGCATCTGTACCGTCTGTGTTAAATTAAATTAAGGTGGCCTGTATTCATTTTCGAGGAATGTGAAACGTGTGATCCGGATGAGTCACACACTGAAATAATTCCGAACCCCGGCGGCCTACTGCTCCAGCCATCAGTCCACAGTGGAAACTTTCTCCAGCAGGACTTCACAGAGACCAGAGCCAAGAGCTGGAGAGGGTGTAATTAGGCAGAAAAAAGGACAGGGATAAAACAAGTTACATAACAGAAAGAGGGAGAGAGAGAAAGAGAGGGAGAGAGAGAAAGAGAGGGAGAGTTTTCCTGGATCCTCCTCCTGTTGAAGTTGGGTGAAGATGGAACACTTCAGCTCTTTAGACAATCTACTTTTGTTCCTAAATCATTAATCAGAATCGCAGACTAAAGCCAGTGTCTGCAGCCATGAATCCACTCTGAGATCACTCTTTCACTCCCCCCTCACACACACACACACACACACACACACACCTGCCAGTTACGTAACAGAAGGTCACAGGCTCCTTTGCACTGGTGTTGCAGTGTTACAGTATTATTTTGCGCCGTTGCAATGTTATAATTTTACTAATACAGGGCTCTACAGTGTTGCAGTATTACAGTTTACAGATTACAGTATTTCACTTTATTAGTGTAATAGTTTATATTGCAGTGTTTGTGTGTCAGTGTAATAGTGCTAGTGTTATAGTGTTAAAGTACTAGTGTTATTGTGCTACATTAAGTGTTGCAGTGTTAATCTTAAAGTGTTAGTGTAACAGTGTTTCAGTGTAATAGTATTAGTGTTACAGTGTTAAAGAACCAGTGTTATTGTACTACAGTGATAGTGTTGCAGTGTTAGTATTACAGTGTTTCAGTGTAATAGTGTTAGTGTTACAGTGTAACAGTATTAGTGTCATTGTGTTACAATGTATTGCTGTGCTGATGTTAGTTTTACAGTTTGTTACAATGTTAGTGTTGCTGTGTTGGAGTAAGTGTTATAGTGGTAGTGTTACAGTGTAACATTGTTAGTATAACACTGTTTTAGTACTAGTGTTATTGTGTTACAGAGACAGTGTTAATCTTGCAGTGTTAGTGTTACAGTGTATTACTGGTAGTGTTACAGTGGTATAGTACTAGTGTTACAGGGTTAGTGTTATATATATATATACATATATATATATATATATATTAGTATATATATTTTATACATATATTTATATGTTTATATGTTCACATTAGTCTTTCTGTGTTGGTGTTAGTGTTACAATGTAAGCGTTACAGTGTTACAGTATTAGTGTTACAGTATTAGTGTTATGTGTTTATATATATATATGTTTATATTAGTATATATATTATATACATATATGTATTAAAAAAAGTATATATGTTTATATTAGTGTTTTTGTGTTGGTGTTAGTGTTACAGCAGTAGTGTTACAATGTAAGTGTTACAGTGTTACAGTATTAGTGTTATGGTGTTATAATGTTACTGTTACAGTGTATTACTGGTAATGTTACAGTGCTAAGAGTATTAATGTTATAGTGTTTATATATATGTCTATATTAGTGTATATATTATATATAAAATGTATATATGTTTCTATTAGTGTTTCTGTGTTGGTGTTAGTGTTACAGTGACAGTGTTACAGTGTGAGTGTCACAGTGTATTAATGGTAGAGTTACAGTGTTACAGTGCTTCACTTAGTCTGCCAGTGCTCTCTACATATGAAAATACACTTTCTTCTTTATTTTTAACAGGACCTAATACAGCTCCCAGACACACACATATTTACATTTCCACTACAGAAGCCCATTCAGAACAGGCCAGAGAAGAACAGATGGAGCTGTGGTCTGAGGACTCACTGTCGTCCCAAAGAATTCAGCTCCACACGACTGGAGAGGCTCCTATTGTTAAAGAACTTCACATCAACTCCAAACAGAGAGTCTGAGACAGCAAGAGTGTGTTTGTGTGTTGGTGTGTGTGTGTGTGTGTGTGTGTGTGGTGAAGGCAGTGCCAGGCTTACAAACTCTATTATGCATCACACAATGAAGGCACGCTGGTGCAGCAAATCACAGCTTATAGCAGAACAGTGATAAGAGTAATCTTCATTTACAAACCCTAATGTTACATTTACCTGTAAATATACTTTAATATATAACACCAAATATATATATAGCCCCCAAACATACTCAACAACAACAGATAAAAACTGATTCTGCTCTGTACTTCAGTTTACTATGTTTATATAAACAACGAGCCATACAGTGTCAGAAACCACATACTCAGGTCAGTTGGAGATTACTAGACCTACAATTTGGTGCACTGTCAGCCAGGATTGTATAATTTAACTGTACTTAATGTACATAAATGATGTAATATTTAAATAATGATAAAAATACTGAATTAAAATTAATAAAACTGAATTAACTAAAACCCTTAAAAATTTAAACCCAAAATTTCCTCAAATTATTTAATAAAATTAGCTTACATGTTTCCATTATACATTTACTGTATTAGTATCATACACTATACAGTACCAGTCAAAAGTTTGGCAACACCATTTCAATCAATGTTTCATTAATTTTATACATTGTAAAAAAAATAAAAAATAAAGTCATAAAAACAATTAAGGGACACAAACTGAATTTAGTAGTTAATAGTAAAAAAAAACTGTAAAAAAAAGTGTAAAAATGTGTTTAATCCCTGACCTAAACCCAACTGAGATGGGTGATTCTGGGTGAGCTGAAAAACAGTGTGAAGAAAAAGAAGCAACTATTGCTCAGAAACTCCAGAAACTTCTTCAAGACACTGAAAAAAAAATATTTCAGTTGACTCTACCTCATCAAACCACTGAGATACTGAAATACTAAGAGTGAAACTGCATTATTTAGAATAATGGAGCTTCATCCAAAACTTCTGGGATTGGGAATGAGGTCGGGTGGTGCTTAACCAACACTAAGACTGACCTTATTATCACTTTGCTTGCTAAATGCAATCAAATGCTCACAGCAACGCTAGTATTAAAAGTTGGTGGAAAATCTTCTCTGGATAGTATCAGTTACGTCAATAAAAGCAAAATAAACTCTTTTTAATACCCTTGATTTTGGAAGAAACAATGAATAAGCAGGTGTCCCAATACTTTTGTCCATATAGTTTACTCATATGTTATCAAAATAATAATTGTTAGGCTTAAAGACAGTAAACTGATTGCTCAGCTGATTCATGTTGATTTAAAGTCCAGTCTTAATAAGGCTGGAACAGATGAATTGCTGTATGAATGGCTTTATCAGGCAACTGAGAGGCTTCCAGGCCCGACAGTGGAAAACTCATAAAGAGAATAAAAGCCGATTTTTCTTTCCACACTCAGTCAGAGCCGAACTCCAGCTGGAGGTTCATTACAGTGCAAATCCAGCTCCATCCAGACTCAGACAAGACCTCACCAGCTAGAGCTGCACCCATCGACAGAGCCTCTAGGTGACGTGGCCAAATGAAAAAGACTGAAATGGAACTGACCAGCAACAGAGATAAAAAGAACGATCAGCCATTTATTGGTATCGGCTGATTATTAGCTAATATATGCAGTTGGTGAATTTTTTTTTATTTAACCGAACAGATCATATTTGGGAGTTAAGGTTTATAGCAGCTCTGCGCAAGTCTTTTTTATATAGGGGCTCCTCAGGCAGTCAGTCTAACATATACAGCTCTGGGGAAAAAAATTATGAGACCACTTAAAAAAAAAAAAATCAGTTTCTCTGATTTTAGCTATCTACAGGTATATGTTTGAGTAAAAAAGAACATTGTGGTTTTATTCTATAAACTACTGATAATATTTCTCCCAAATTCCAAATAAAAATATAGTAATTTAGAGCATTTATTTGCAGAAAATGCGAAATGGTCAATTTAAGGAAAAAGATGCAGAGCTTTCAGACCTCAAATAATGCAAAGAAAACAAGTTCATATTCATTCAGAAACAACAACAATATCAAAGTAAGAGTTCAGAATTTGTAATCACAGCTTTAATGTGTCTCAGCATGCACTCCACCTGTCTTTCACACTGTTTTTGGGTGACCTTTGGGTGACTCCTAGCTCAAAAATTCAAGCAGTTCAGCTCAGTGGATAACTGGATAGCCCACTTAAAAGCTCATCTTTCAGCCCATACAGTGAGTAGCTATTAGCCCAGCAACACAGCAGGTTTTCAGTTTCTGAGCACATTTAACCACCACTAAAAGTACAGTAGTTGAAAAACTAAAGGAACCAAGTGTTTAAAATCAGTATTAAAAAAATCACTGTCACTTTGTCACATGTTGAGGCAGTCTATCATCACTTATTAAATAGCAGAGGTGGAAAGTAACGAATTACATTTACTCGCGTTACTGTAATTGAGTAGATTTTATGAGTAATTTGTAATTTTTCAAGTAGTTTTTAAAATATGTAATGTTACTTTTATTCAAGTACATTTTGACACAAGTAATTTACTTCACTACTTTAGAAAACCCCCCATTACTGAATAAAAAATAAAATGCTGGGGAAAAAAACTAAACAAATATCTGAATAAAAAAAACTTTCCTCATAGTTCTGTAAAGCTGCTTTGCGACACTGGTTGTGAAAAGTGTTATATAAATAAATTCAAGTTGAGTTGAATTACATTTCTTACGTGTAGTAGAAGCTCAAGGTTAACAAATACAAGTTCTCACATAATACTGTCTTAAACAGATTTAGGTTTACTCATATAAGTAAAGAAAGCAGGGCCAACAAAGTGCTTCTTAAAACATAAAACATATGGTGACATATTTTTTATTGTGATTAGTATTTGTTTATTATTATAAATACCTTTGCTCATGTGAGCCTGTAAAAGACTTCAGATTCATTTACTGTCACTGTAGTAATATAGCAATAAAAATTGTACAAGAAAACATGCACCTGTGGGGATATTCGATATTTTTAGCCAAAGCCAACATGTCTTTTTAACCTCTCTCTCTCACACACACAAACACACCTCAGCTGGAGAGGAGCAGGAGGGCTTATGTGTGTTTAGCTCTTTAACCTATCCCAGCTGTGTGGCTTGTAGTATGTGAACTTTGTACACACACTCACACCTGTATATACACATTGCAGTAATCAGTTTACGAATTCAAAGAAAGAAAAAAGTAAAAAAAAGAAAAAATTATATATATTTTTTTCTTTCAGTAGGGATTTTTGTACTTTTTTGTAGAAATGTCTAAAAATTGAATTTGGCAGTTCATGTAATGCACCCTGACATTAGCGTTAGTCTGTGTAATAGTGCAGATAATGTATACAGAAATATCAGAAAAATCACATCACAGTTCCAGAAACTAACTGTAATATATTGATAATAAATTGTTGTCCAATCCTAATTCCAATACATTACAAGAAAATATAGCCACAAACACACACACACACACACACAATAGTGTCTCTGCTTGTTGCTCCACCCACAGCTTTGTCTTTGCTTAGATAAAAAAGAATTTAGAAACTGTAGTCACATGATCAGCATCACCACCCGGAAACCAGAACAGCGTAAAAGATTAACATCAATTTATCTGGGACACACACACACGCACACACGCACACACACACACACGCACACACACACACACACACAGAGCATAGTGATGCTGTGAGGCCCCCCCGTACACTTTGCATAAAAAAGTGACCGTTGGCAGATTCACTCAATTACCCATAATTCAGCACTGTAAACAAGCAGCAGCTGTGAAATCAGGAGGGAGGAGAAACACAGCAGATACGGCTCAACAATATCACAGAGATGACAGATAAATGTAGATTAATAAATAATTTATGATTGCAAAATAAATAATATAATAAAAATAAATAAATCAGTCTTAGTAATTATAAATGTTTTATGTTTTACTCACATCATATAAACGATGAATAGATTCTGAGTTAAATTGTAATTCAATACCCATACTTTCACTATAATGCAGTTTCTCTGCTCTTTAATTTGAGTTAGATTGTGATTCATTACCCATACTTTCACTATAATGTAGCTTCTCTGCTCTTTTATTTGAGTTATATTGTGATTTAATACCCGTACTTTCACTACAATGCAGTTTATCTGCTCTTTTAATTTGATTAGATTGTGATTCAGCCCTTATACTTTCACTATAATGCAGTTTCTCTGCTTTTTAAATTTGATTAGATTGTGATTCAATACCTATACTTTCACTATAATGCAGTTTCTCTGCTCTTTTATTTGAGTTAGATTGTGATTCAATACCTATACTTTCACTATAATGCAGTTTCTCTGCTCTTTTATTTGAGTTAGATTGTGATTCAATACCTATACTTTCACTATAATGCAGTTTCTCTGGTCTTTTAATTGAGTTTGATCGTGATTCAGCCCTTATACTTTCACTATAATGCAGTTTCTCTGCTTTTTAAATTTGATTAAATCGTGATTCAATACCTATACTTTCACTATAATGCCGTTTCTCTGGCCTTCTAATTTGATTAGATTGTGATTCAGCCCTTATACTTTCACTATAATGCAGTTTCTCTGCTCTTTTATTAGTTATATTGTGATTCAATACCCATACTTTCACTATAAAGCCATTTTTTGGTCTTTTATTTGAGTTAGATTGGGATTCAGTCCTTATACTTTCACTACAGTCCGTTTTCTACTGTTTTACTTGAGTTAGAATGCAATACAGTACCTATACACTTACTGTAGTACAGTTTATCTGAATGTACTGGTGAACTGTTGTAGTAGTTCAGTATAGAGTTGCAGTAATCCTCAGAGATTTAGGCCAGTAGGCCTGAGATTACTCCACTCCAGCTCGTCTTTGTGATCAGGGCCGGGCAGACACTGTACATAATCCCTTTAAAGGAATAGCCGGGCCAAGCATGCTAATGTGAGCAACAATGAATGGCTAGTAGCCACTGTTTAGCTGTGTTTAATGGTTATCAGTAGCGTGACATAGAGAGATTTATTGCATTGTACAGGACTGTCAGGCTTCATGCACTCCCTTTAGGTTCACTGATTTTCTGGATCGGAATGTGATAAAATGGCACCATATTCAAACGTTTTATATTTCAGTATTAACCAGATAAATTTGACCACAGTTAAGTGTAACACTGGACTCAGGATTTCTTATGACACTGAATTGCATTTTACCTTTTACGTCACCCAATCTGAATTCTAAAACTAAATGCAAGATTGTGCATCATAAACAGGTCCTGGGCAGATCAGGCCTGGTCTAACTCTCTGACCTTCTAACTAAGCAAACCTTCTGACCAATTCTGACAAACCCCCTAACCAATCCTAATCACTGCCAACAGTCTGACAAATTGGAAGCAATCTACTGTTTAGCCAAGACTAAATGTCTGACCAATCTGGACCAGTCACAGACAAACATCAGGTTTAACACTGTCACCAATTATAACCAACTCAGAAACAACCTTCTGACCAATCAGGTTCAACTTTTTGACCATTCAAGACACATAGGTACAAGTCATAGTACGAGCCTACTGCTGAGTATGGCTGTTAGCTAGCATTGAGCTGATAGCTGCATTCTGGTGTTCTGAGGTAAATCCTGGTTTACAAACATGCCAGCACTCAATACACAACATGTATTGGTTTATACTGGTCTAATGCTAGTTAACAAGCATACCAGAACTTACACACAACTTGTACTGTCCAGTGCTGGTGAGTCTGTATTCAAGCGAGCATTCAAAACACAACATATACTGGTTTACGCAGAGTTTAAGCAGGCTTAGCTTTCTTTGCCAGTAAACCAGCTAAAAGTAAGGAGAGCATCTAGTAGATGTATATGAACTTAAACAAACTGAAATGACTCATTCTAATTTTTAATGAGGAAACTTTACTGTTATTTGAGTTATTTCCTGTTATTTTCTCTATTAATACAGTTTTTTGCTCCCCTAGTGCAGCTTTGCCATCCCCCTAGCACTAACCCCCACCCCCACCCCCACCACCCAACAAACTGGTTCATCTTGCTCACGAGGCCTGAAGGAAAACAGCCACAGATGGATGGAAAGATAGATGGACAGATGGATGGAAAAAGGCAAATAAGTGGAAGAGGATGACACTTTGCCCTTTTGTGAGCAGCTACAAATGTAACCATTAAACAAGGTACACACTTACTGTATACAAAATCTTTACAGTGGTGGAATTCAGAATCAGACATAGATATTATAAATGAAACATTTATATAGTCAATATCATATTTACTATCCAAACCCACAGATTAATCTACATACTGTATGTCTACTGAGTTTAATATGGAATTCCTATGACAATAAAACAGCTGTAAATGTTAAATATATGTGACTTTAGAAGTATGTTTGTTTTAACTGGGTATGTGCAGGTATGGAGAAGTTACATTTAAGACTTTTTAATACCACTTTTGAAATAAGAAAATGGCAAAAAGCAAACCAATGTTAGGTTCACAGCCTTTATAGTATATATGAATTAACAGTTTTACACAAAATAAATGGAACTGTCTATACACTGGAAATAGAGTCCATTACAAAAGTGAAGTTATCTTAATTCCATGCCTACAGTAACATTTATATTAGCTGAAGGCAACTAATTGTTCCACTTAGTTAAGTTTGCTGTGAAATCTGTATTTTAACTTGGAATTTAACTTGGAATGCAAAAATGGTAAAATGCTTGAATACAAAAACAAACCTGTATTTTTCTGTGAATTTTAAAAGCCTTTGTGATAGGTTTGAGGGTTTTAAGAATTTTAAAACAAATCAAGTCTTTTTTAAAGACTTTTTAATACTTGTTAATGATCCGTAGATAACCAATGCAGTTTTAACCTAAAACCCTTCTCTGGTGAAACAACTTTCGTGTTATGGTGAGAGAACTTTTAGACACTCACTCCCAACGTGATCAACTCTGACTGGTTAAGTTTTTCTAGTGTCCAATTAAATATTTGTATTTTTATTTTAGCTCCAAGTTCCAACAAACCTAACCACACATTCATATCTGTGAGTATTTTACTAACTAGTATAAAAAGTATTTTTTATTTAAGCATGTATGGAAGTTTTTATTCTAATTTTTGTACATTTCCATCTTTATATTCAAATTTATTTTATGCCTCAGTTCTGTGTACATGTGCTTAGAGAAATTTTAAAGTCATATTTCTTTAGAAAGGAGTGATTTGTACCAAAGTACTACATAACTTTACTCATACCTCATGTGTTAAAATAATTTAATAAAATATGTATAATGAATTACCTGTGATGTTGTTTCAGGTTCTCTTCAGTGCTGTTAAAAGTGTTAGTCAGTGGTGTAGGTCTGTACTCCTCCTGCAGTTTGGTTTCCTGCACTGCATTCACTTGACTTTCTGTAAAACAAAAACAACAAAATAATAATTAAATATCATATTAAACTCAAGTCATGATTCATAACTTTTCTGAAAGTTAAGTTCTTAAAGGTCACCACCAGTACCAGCTGGTCATACTGATTTTCTCATTCAGGATTTTCCTCATTCTGTCTATTGTCTAGCCAATAACCATAGGACCTTATTGTGATTCTACCACTTTAAGTTGTTACTTGACTGGATTGCTGGATTTCTTTTAGTGTAGTTAATATATACTTTATTATGGTGCAATCATACAACAGACGTCTTCAAAACGGCAATGTATAATTCACATAAAAAAAAAACCTGCCAGATATATAATGTCAGATAGCAAAGTTGTGCTTTTATGAAACATGACCATGCATTCATTTCCACACCCCTACTGTTTTCTCACTTTGTGATCCTTTTTGACACTAGAAATTACATTTCTGACTAAAACAAATGCATCGTATTATGCCACACCTGCCTTTTTACCATGGTGATACGGCCCAGAGATAGAGAGTAAAACTGGGCCTGGCTGTTAGCATCATGACTGACATGTTTAAAAACACACACAAAAACAAGGAGCTCATTGTTGCTTCATTGTCTGCTTAGGATGCCTTTACTCCACAACATCTTTACACACCTCTGCAACTTTTCTTGACTCCACCCTATGCTTAGCAGTGATGATGCAGAACGGCACAAACCACTACTTCAACAACACATCTGCTCTTCATAACCTTCATAACCTTCAGTCTCAATCTACTTACAGCTCAGCTCACAAACTTTGGATACATCCTCCACTGATTGAGATCATTTGTTTTACAGGAATAATAAAAATGATCCCATAAAAGACCCAAAAGAATTTCTATGATAGGTATGGGTGAAAAGAAAGCCTTTTCAGAACAAAGTAATGTTTTTAGAAGCTAATGAAAGATAGAATAAGTGCTGGAGAAGAGAACTGGATTTCACCACCTTAGGAGAAAAGAGAAAGCATTTGTATGCATTTGTATGTGTGCGTTTGAGAGAGAGAGAGAGAGAGAGAGAGAGAGAGAGAAAGAAGGAGGACTATGCTGGTTGGAGCTTGCTTGTTTTTTTAATGCCTCAAACAGTTTCTAATTTAGTGTTTTTGTCAACGTGTGTGGCACAGTGTCTTTCTTTCTTATTCTCTCTCTCTTTTATCTCTCTCTCTCTCTCTCTCTCTCTCACACACACACACACACACACACAGCAGGTCTGAAAGTGAGTGTGTTCACTTTTTGTAGATGTTCACCCCCCCTTCCCAGACACACACACAACTTGTCTAGTCATTGTCATCAAGTATTGCCAATAGAATATGACTCTCTGGAGCAGACAAACATTAGACACCATGGCTATAGCCAGGTGTGGGCTAGAGGGGTATAAATCCCCCAGAATTAAGCTCTGGAGCAATGAAACTGTGTTCTCTGGAAAGACGGAGCTCCATTAGTGCTGAGCAGTGTGACCATAAATGCATATCACGGTATTTTTCAAGATACGGTTTCACTGAATATTTTTCATTATTTATTTATATATATATTTTTATATTTTATATTTTATGACTGGACTTAAATATATGTTTGTGACTTAATGTACTGTTAGGAGTACATATAATATCAAACATTAAGGCTTTAAATGAAGGCTTTGATTACTATTGTGTTTACTTTGCCCCACAAAATTACATAATATATGAAGAAATCAAATTTTATTAAAAGAATTTCAGCTGAAGAGTTTAAACAATAGACTTTTAAAAGAGATACGCCAACAACTTTAACACTGCTTCCATTACAAAGTAAATATTTTAAATAGTTCCATAAATACCAGTGGTGTGCAGTGAGGCCCTTCTTACTCTTCAGAGAAGGGGTGACAATTAAAACAAGTGCATGTAAATCATGACATAATTTCCAATCAGAAAATATATATTATAGCTTTTGTAAGTGTAGAAATTTATTTTATAAATTAGCTAAAATAAAAAACATCAACTAATTCAAAGCATTAGTCAGTGTTTTTAGTTGCTACAGGACTCTTATCTGACTGACAGCGGTTTTAACCAATCAAAGCTTTTTAAAATGGCTTCTGCCCCCATGTGACTGTGTGCCCCTTCTCCTGATTTTTTGAAGGGTGTAGTAATGAGTCTATTAGCAAAGTCGTATGACAGTCTAACCAATCAGATTCATGATTTTCACTACAGGGGCAGGGCCATGGTTGTCTAACCCCTTCTCAGCGCAGTGCTGAAGGGACTACGCGTTGTTTAGTCATAAACAGCGCTCATGCTAGATTAGTTCCAATAGTTATTAGCTAACTATCATGGAATTGCGGCTGCAAATCAGACAGATATCCATATTAAAAAGGCCTTTTAAAGGCTGTTCTTCATTGTGAAACTAATTCATAATAATATACAAATGAGTGATCTTTGTTGAACGCCTGTACTTGTGGGAAAATTAAGCATTGATCGTTGGGTCTATTAAATACTTTTGTAGTTTGTAGCTGTTGTATTTGTGGGCTGTTGATGTGTATTAAGTTCATATAACTAAGTCAAGACAGAGAATATGTAGTTATTGTAATATTTATCTATGCGTGGGTCGGGGGGGGATTGGGGGGTGTGGTTGCAGAAGAGGTACCCACTATATTCAGTGCACTCCACTGATAAACACTATAAAAGAACCTAAAATAGTCAAAATGTAAGTATTAAAAAGGTATATATTTTAAAAGCTTTATTGCACAAGTAAAAACATTTTACACAAGTTTAATATCAGTTTACAGTGTTTTATTATTGAAGCCATTAGAGACAATATTCCTCTAGTTCTCCAGTTAACAAATAAATTCAGTTCAGTGGGCATTAATATTATCCTACAGTATTAATATATTTGAAAGCACTATAATTACTCATATTGTAAGGAACAGCAGCAGAGGCTGCAGGAGTTCTGTTCTTATGTTTCTTCAGGCAGGACAGTGTGAGACTGAGCTGGGCTGTCGTTACTGTGCTTCTTCTACACTTCTGCACAGTGCTCCGCAGCGCCTCTAGTGGTATGGCAGTATGTGAAAAACACATACCAGTTCAAAATCCCACTCCAGTATACCGTATGAACCTGTATACCACCCAGCACTAAGCTTCATACTATACTTTTGGATGAGAGGAGATAGTTCGGGAGTTGGGGATGTTTCCCGTGGTGTATTACAGTCTGTCAGAATGACAGTGTGGATTATTTGAACACTATACAGCATTATAGAGTGCCCCCTATGCTTCCTGTGGTGTATTACAGTCTGTCAGATTGACAGTGTGGATTATTTGAACACTATAAAGCATTATAGAGTGCCCCCTATGCTTCCTGTGGTGTATTACAGTCTATCAGAATTAGGGTTTGGATCATATAAACATTATAAAGAATATTTTTGTAAACAATGTATTCCTCTAATTTTGTTATTGACTACTTTCCACTGTTTTTGTTTGTCACTCTGATTTTTGTGCTTTAGCATGTTCCTGCACTTTCCCCAAACCTGGCACTGATTCCAGTCCTGATGCTGTTTTGATAGTTCAAACTGGTTTTAGTGATCTTAGTAACATAGCACAACCTTCGGATTGCTCTTTTCTCTCACCCTGTGTGTTGTTATTTAATCAGAGATTTTGTGTATTTAAGTTAATCTCACACAGGTATATATTACTTTCTTTTGTACACTTTAGTAGTAAGTGTCTTAAGAAGTAAGACAAAGTAAGACACATGTAGCTTTGCTTTCTGTTTAGTTAATATAAGGACATGATGAATGTAATTATACTTTGTCAATTAACGCAGTTATACATTCATTGAAAAAATGCCTTGAACACACGTGACTAATAGCTAAATTACAAAACACCCAGCTGAACTGTTACCAAAAACCCTAAATAAACATACAGCAAACTCACAGCACTCAGCTAAATACCCAACCAAATTATTTTGTAGGTATTGTACCCTCAAACACTATAAACAAACAGCTTGATAAAATGAACAGCACAATTAAACATCACTAAAGCACAGTATAACAAACAATACATATCATTTTCACGTGATACAGCAGTATAAGCAATGTATCACACTCACTGCACTAATTATGATTTCCAAAATTACAGAATGAACCAACCAGACCTGATCTGACAACACACACATCATATCATCATATCATCCTGACCTCACCCTACCTCACCCCACCCACACAGACATACACACACCTGAATTATATTCCAGATAAAGTCACAGCATTTGCACATCATTAAGTACAGGGAACTTCCTTCATGCATGTGTGTGTGTGTGTGTGTGTGTGTGTGTGTGTGTGTGCGGTTCAAAGTCCATTAACAGATCATTTCCCTTGTTAAAATGGTTCTGACATTTGACCGCTCAATACTGACCTCAGATCATCCCCTTAAGCTGCTTATGCAAAAATCAACTAGGACAAATACCCAGCTAAACATTCTGCTAAACAGTCAGTTAAACACTTATCTAATACTCATCTTATCACTCAGCTCAACATTCAGCTCAACAATTGGCCAAACACATATATTAAAGCTTAGCTAAACATTCAGCTCAGCTCACATCTAGACATTTAATTAAACATCCCACTAAACATCTAAATAAGCTCAAATCTAAACGCTCAAATCATTAGGGGTGTCACGATCTCGATATTTTATCGAAATCGAATCGAAATGAGGTCATGGTCTCGAGTATCGAAGTCAAAAAGAGGATCGACGATCCCTCCCGCGCGTGCTACGCAAATAGCGCAGCGCGCTACGCAAATGGCGCGGCACCAACACAGCGCATCCTATTCATTTAAATAGAGAGAGCCTGCATGAGCGCAGCCCCGCCCTCAGTTCTGCTGTGTGAGAGACAGCTGCCTTTCAACCACGGAGGAGAAACTGAAAACGGATTTATAGAAATATAGACAGGGCTCTCAAGTTTTGAGTGTCGGCGGGAGGGTGATCACTGTTTTTTATCTGTCCAACGGGGGAGGGGGGGCGGGGGTTGGGCGCGCAGGTTTTGTATCTGTATCTGACGGAGGGGTGGGTGCGCGCAGGTGAGAGCGTGTGAACTCGCTGAAATGCGTTTGTCAGTGTGGCTTGAGAACACTGACTATAGATCACAGTGAGGTGGATTAAAAATCTTAAACTTATAATTGACTACACCTGTTGCTTTCCATTGAATTAAAAAAACATCTTTCTCTCAGATAAAGTAAACACAAGCGTGTTTCTGACTAAAATAAAAGCTTTTCAGGAGAGATATAAGTTATGTGTAAATATTTATAAGACAATACCTGACAAAATCTG